>NC_050589.1:3764204-3929204 GCF_013368585.1 Megalops cyprinoides | reverse complement strand
GCATTTTCAATTCCTCTGAACTGCTTTAGCAATGAAATGAAGGGAATCATAAACACTGGATATCATTACAGCAGAGATTCATGCATAATTATTCACTTTTGAACTTTGTTTGAACTTTGTGCATTTCCCTGAATCGGCAACAGAGTGGTCAGTTTCCATGGAGTATGTTCATTTTCAAAGAAAAGTGGAAAGATTAATCTCAATTTTTTTACGGTGCAGGACAGTTCACGGAATTTGTTGTGATAACTAGCTCCAGTCCAATAATGTTTAACAGGGCTGGTTATAGGGACAGTCATCTTTAATGGGGAATCTTGCTTCATGGACTGTCTTTGCTATGGATATTGTACTCAATGGGATGATGAGAACTGTTCTGTTTCCTTTCTTGGGGCTTGATGGATCTTTAATTGAGGAATCGGCCTCCCGGTTTCAGCAGGATTCCTTTTGTCTCTGAACAGTTTTTTAACCAGTCTTGGGTGCCAAAACTGCATTGACTACTTCACGTCCCAGGGCCTACAGAGTGTGTACCACCTCCAGACCCTATCCATGGAGGTAATCACTTCACTCTCTCCCTCTCTTGCCATCCCTCTTTTTCCTTTGACTCTGTTTTTATACTGTTCCATCAAGAAATCAGTCCTCATCCTTTCGAGATTGTCTCATTGTTTCACTGATATGACAGACTATGATAGACTGGGTGCAACTGTACGTGTCTGGCCAAATCCAGTTTGGATTCATTTTGGATTCAATCCAGTTGTGTGTATCTGCTTCAGCCCATTGCTGCATAGTTATGTATTAATGTGTGGTTGAGTTTTGTCATTGCTCTTATTTCTGGTGTAGCCATTAGGTGTGGTAAAATATGTTTGTGAATAGTTAAGTCTGTTTGCACTTGTGATACTGTAGTTTGAGTCTGTAGTACATATTCTTGGTTGGTAAGTATGTGGTTGTTTATGGTTGTCTTACACCAAATTGTATACAATCTGTATACAATCATGATTAGGGAGATCATGGTTGATGATCAAGTTGTGTTACTACGTTCTAAGTCTGCAATATGGTCATGACTGATGCACGTGTGGGTGTGGTCTAGTTTTGCTATCATGGGTTAATTCTGTCCACGGTTGATTCTGTCTGAGTGTGTTACTCTCAGAGGTGGACACCCCGGCATCAGAAAGTAAAAGTCTTTTACTTTCTGAAGCCGGGGTGTCCACCTCTGGTTACTCTTGAGTTTCTACACGGTCTCGGTTGGTGAGCGTGTGCGCTTGTGTTCTGGTCGACTCAGTGTCTGTGTGTCTGCTCCCCCCCCGCCAGGATCTGGGGGCCCTGAAGATCCCCGAGCAGTTCCGCGTGGCCATCTGGAGGGGCCTGCAGGACATGAAGCAGGGCCACGACTACGGCCAGCAGCTGATCCGATCCAGCAGCAACACGGCCACCATGGCCATCGGGCCGTCAGGCGAGCTCCAGCGCCAGCGTGTCATGGAGGCTGTACACTTCCGGGTCCGCCACACCATCACCATCCCCAACCGAGCCGGACCTGGCACGGGGGAGGACTGGGCCGACTTCGGCTTCGACATGCCCGACTGCAAAACGCGCAAGCACTCCATCAAGGAGGAATTCACGGAGAGTGACGTCCACTAAGGGGCAGCGTTCAGTCTTTGTTTTCTTACCGTAGCATTGCCGTTATTTAAGGACCGATAACTTACGTTCAGAAATGAATGGAATTGAAGGGCACAGATGTCCGTTTATCACACTATGATATGAGCAGAACGCAAGAAGAGGTTATAATTAATTTTCCAATTTAAGGGAGATTTTTTTATTAAAAGCACTTCCACATTTGAAATTTCTTGCATAAAGGATGGGATTTTTATCACTAAATTATACTTCATGCTCAGATTGTGTGGCTGCTCTGTAGTGATGTCACTCCTGTGGATCAACCCAGTGACCGGTGTCTTTTTAAAGAAGCACCAGCTTCAGTTTCCTTAGAAAAGGAACAACATTGACACCAAGCAGGAAAAGAAGAAAAACATTTTCAGGACAACGCAGGAAGTCCGAATGTTTGTATCCCTTTATCGGGCTTCAGACTAGAACAACATGCCCTGGAGGGGAAGGGTGAGACAACTCCCACAAAACGAGGACAAACCCAAATTCAACATGACTTTGCAATGTTGCGAAAAAACTGCCTCGATGTGGTTTGTCAGCAGCGACTGTCCTTTAAATTGAAGCAGGAGGGTGTCACAAAAGCTCCAACTGAACACATTCAGGGGGTGTTTCGATAATCACCCCTTCAGTATGTGGTTGATCCTGAACGACTCTCTCCCAGCCTTCAGCATGGACTAAAATGCTGGCGTCTCCCACTTCCCCATGGGATGTACTACCACGGCTTGCAGCTTGCTAAATTATTTAACAAACTGCCAAAAGTGTAAATGCGGGGAGAGAATAAAAAGGTATTCCTGGAACATAATTAGCTTGTCATCAATGTATTCTCTTCTTTGGTTGTATATATGTACAAGTACTTTTTTTTTTCCTTTTAAGAGACATTTTTACCTTGTGTGGCTGTAACAAAAAGTGTTCATTGATGAGTTTTAATGTATTATTTTTAAAATCGGCAACCAGGAGGATGTAAGCATTATAGATACTGATTTTGATCATACAGTAAATGTACACACAGCTGTATATGAAAGCAAATGCATGAACTTGTCATATTTATCTGTATTCTGTTTTGGGAACAACTTTTGAGTTCAGAATATCTCTGTATTTTTTTTTTTACAGTGGATTGAATTTCATCCAGTTACACTATAAAAGAAATGAAAAACCTTTTCACAGTGAGTATCTGTTTGTGTAGGTGATGATATTTCAAGACACTAACTTCTCTGTGAAACCCACTAATATGTTGGATTAGTTGAAAGAGATTAAATACCTGGCCAACAGGGATAATATGTCAATTCATTTGTTCTCACTGAAAAAAGTTACTATTAACAGTTAAAAGCAGTATTATGGTTTTGCTCTAGGTATAAATATGACTTCTCTATTGCCTGTACTACCATAAAACCCCTTGTTATCAGTAGACACTATATATTTAGACTGCGTTCATACTTCCATGATATAAAAATGTAAAATAATTCATATGCCCTTTTCTCTTTTGTGAATGTCTGGTGATTTATGACAATATTATTGAATATTGTCAGGTGGAAATGAATGGACATTAGCTACATTGCATTAGGATGCGAATCAATAAATCATTTTGGATTAAGATGAGGAGCTGAAAAAACAGGCCTTACTTTCTGCACAGGGTCAATAAGTGCTGTGGTTAGTGCTGTGCTCGAAATCACATGTTTAATATTTACTTATGAATGATTCGCATACCTTTAGGGGTGGTCACCCTGTGTTTTCTTGGAGACTGGCTTCTCAGACCAAGTTTTCAGGATTTTTTGTGAGATGCATCCAAATGCCCTGGTGTATATTTTGAGCATCAAGATCATGACAACAGCAAGAACTGATGTGCCTCTTTTTTCCCATTACCTGAGAATGGAGTCAGAATCATTAACGTTACATTGGCAACTATGAATTTTAACAGCTATTTCTTCTTTTAATCCAGGATAATGCTATGTATTTCTCTAAAAATGTTGGCACACTCATGCAGTCTACATCTAGCAACTACTGCTACTGCTTAAGCAAAGAGAGGTATCCAGTGACCGGTATTAAAACAACTCTTAAAAATCATATGAGAGCAGCGCAAATGAAACACAGACATTAAAGTGTAAGAGAAGGCAAGAACGGAAATATACGAGCCGTGTTTGCTTTGATGCTTTGAAAGGACTAGCTCACTCTGTATTCTGTTGTTGTTTTGAACTGCCTTGCAGGGCAAGGTTTCTTATTTATCTTTCTGAATTATATATCAAAAGCAGTTTTCAATCTATGTATTTTTTTTGCTCATATTCTGATAGCCACCATTTCCTTTGCATTGAAATATTTTTACATTCAAAGTGTTTTGTTTCTAAATGGGTTTTTATGCAAATATTGTTTATGCGAATATAGTGTTGTATGGTAGTTTTCATAATGTAACAAGTTGTCCTGATGCATCTGCATTCGGCGATGCAAAGTGGAGTGGAGATGACTGTCTGTTAGGTTCATGGACACGTCCCAGATTATCTCTCCCCATCTGGAGGCCACCCTGACTTCATAAAGGTTCATCTGCAGCGGATCCAACTCATTATCAAAACCATCAGCGGACACCCTGATATGGGCCTGTTTACTGTCAGAACATTCACAGCCTCACCCTGATGGTCTTTCAGAAACATACCTGTCCTTGCCATGTTTTTCACATAATCTTCCCCAGCCTTCCATGTCCTCATTGTAAACCTGGGGTCTCTCCAGTCATGCCTTAAATGCGCCAATCACTTCCTTACCACTGGCTAAAACTCCTCCACATAAGCAAGACCTACAAGATAGGATAGGATATAAAATCACTGATCATTTTTCAGTTTTCTCCTTTAATGAGAGCATTGTCTCACATCGTCTGCTTCCTCAGAGGTTATCCCTGAACAGAAGAAGTAGGATTTTAGATTAAAATGAGAGGTGTTTCCATGTGAGATATGAAAGTTTATGTAAAGCGTTTTTTAAGCTAGCACAGAAAAACCACTGTGTGAGGTTGCAGAGCTTCTGTCCTCCAATGTACAGTGATAGACCAACAAACATCAAGAAAAAACAGTAATAATTTGTCAGATAGCATAAATATATCTTGCACAATTACACATGACTAAATTGGTCACATTAGAGCATTCAAGCAATTTACCAAGTAGGTCTATGGTCAGACTAAATACACTGGAATTTCTCTTCTTGACCGTTCATCCAAATACTACACAAAATGCAAATATGTATTTGTGTATTTGAAAATATGTTTTCTTTTATAGACTATAAAACATGGTTATAACAATAATTATCGTACCAGTTCATATTCTGAAGCATTAACATCAGCCTTCAATCATAGCTGTGATAGTTAGTCACACATTAAAGCACTTTATTGCTTTAAGGTAGTGAATTAAATGTTCAGTGTGCTTACAAACAGTATTAAGTGTGTAATCTAAATTGTTAAGTGTACATTTTTTCTATTATTATTTTGAACCTTGGGGAAAGTAGCTATTTTATGTGTTGCTTTTTTATGAGAAGTGTAATATTGTAATTATCGCTGTTTATACAAACAAAGTAAAGTGTTCCTCATGGCTGAAGAAAATGTTTGTGCATTTTTTTGAGTTCTGAACTATGAACGTGCAGATCAGCACATACTGCTGGTTCAGGTAGGAAGCCAAGTCTGCCATAAAAACCATGGAGGTAGTGAATCAAGAAAAAGATGAGTTCATCTTTATGAAGGAAAAAAATCTGTGGGAATGCATTGCCTTGTCCACAAGTGACTTTCAGACTTTTACAACAAATTATCTGCTCCTAAACACTTTTGCAGCTAGACAGATCAGACTCACACAACCAAAGATCTTCTAAACAGCATTCTGGGTCTTAGGTTTTTCTTGTTTCCAAAAAGCTTTGCCAACAACGCACCCATGACAGTTTAAAATTCTTAACTGCCAGTGAAGTTTATGTCATCCTTGAGTATCCTTTATCCAAACATAATAATTCTATGCAACAAGTCAAGAAGTTCATAAACATTAAAGTTCAGTGTCTACTGGCTTTCACCTCAAACTTTATGCATGATGATACCTTACTGAGTGTAAGTCAGTGTAACGTGTAATGTGTAACAAAATGATCACTTTCAAAACTTGTTATAATAATCTGATAGCGCTTCCTTAGGTCCTGAATGAGCAAAACATCAATTGTTCCCTTTAGAAAAGGTCAAACACCACATTACACCACAAAAAGTCATTGACGTCACCACGTTTTTCCTTGTTGTTAATCACAGAGCACTGAAAAGAGGGTTAATTGTTAATCACTGATCGTGTTACCAAGAATTTG
This sequence comes from Megalops cyprinoides, assembly GCF_013368585.1. Lineage (NCBI taxonomy): Eukaryota > Metazoa > Chordata > Actinopteri > Elopiformes > Megalopidae > Megalops > Megalops cyprinoides. Next base: position 3,923,252 of record NC_050589.1, on the reverse strand, counting down.
TACTCTTTTATTTACTTGGAAGGAAAGTAAAAAACAGGGTTGATCCGTTTTTACTCCATTAACTATCAGACGAACCTGTAAAGATATCACCAGTCCACCACACCAGCCATAGAAAAAGTATTCTTGGGGAATTTACAATGGAACAATCAGTAATACATTTACAAAGATATATTTTTCTCTTATGTGTCAATCACATTCACATATGCAAAACATTTCCCTCAGTATACAAGCCTTTACACTACATATAAACTCATAAAAATTATTGTTCAGTTGGCAAAATAACAAGGAGTTCAAAGATTTTTTTTAAACATTTTCCACAATAAAAAATTAACAGCAACTAAACAAATGACACATTTATTCAAACATACAGTACTTGTCCTGTAAATGCCAGGATTGTGAGATGTACAATGAAATTCACACGCACGCACCCACACACATACAGACACACACACACACACAGACACACACGTACTCACACAGAGAGACACTCCAAATTCCCATGCAATGCTTGACAAATGTCAAAGCAGATGTAGGTGGAATTCTACGGTTCTCATCTCCCGAGTGTCTGACAGTTCCTCCTGACAGTATCTCCTAGTTTCAGACACTCACATTCACCTAAAATCTTAGAATCAGTACAATTTATGGTACTGTATTTAGACGGTTACATAAAAATTAAATTCTGTGATTACAGAAAATCTGAATGATTAAGACCTTTAAAAATGCTTTAGGCTACAGTAATATTGTGCGTACAATTGGCAACTTGATTGTACACAGAGTTTCTAGCTCTTTGAATAGTAATTATTCTCATTTTTCTACAGTCAATTACATTGTCTTGCAAATGTGCAATTCACACTACAACACCACTCATCTTTCTTTTATCTTTGAATATTTTTGTATCCCATTTAAAAATGTACAGCATCAGACACCACAATAAATGCAGTATATCGGCCAATGTTTTTCTCAGCCTGCATCGAAGATATGCCAACCTCAGGCATCACCAGTCCTGTTTTGGTTAAAAAAAAAGGCAAACGTGGCATTTCTACTCTGTGCAATTACTGCAAACAAGGATGTAGTGCTACGTAAGTAAAACAGCTAAAGTAAGAGCATACAGACTACAGCAAGGGGGCCTTGAGACCTCAAAAATCTGCCCCCAGTAACACCATCACTAGCAGGGCTGAGGGGCATGACAGCACAGACAGCATCATCATGCCAACTACAAGGGGGGGAGTAATGTTATCCACCACTTACAGCGACACCAAACGCAAACAACACAACACAATGCATAAATGCATCACACGGAAGATACAACCTTATAGATCTTTCTAGGTATAAGTGCATAGGTAAAGTTGCCATACTCAACTTGGAACAAAATCATACACCACTCATATTTACGCATTACAAACTCAATTATAATACTAAATTACTAGAAAAAGATGTTAACATTGCATTAATCCAGTCCTCGACTGCAGAACTCAACACATATCATTTCAGTGGAAAAAATGGAAAGTGCAGTATTTACAGGAAATATATACCGTGACACAGAATGAGGGATTTTTTTCCGCGACAGATAGTTTGGTGCGGTCTTCTTTTTTGTTTTTGGCTGAAGCTACATCCACTTTTTCACACCTTTTCTGACAAAGCTTAAGGCACATGTTTCATAGTTACTATCTCCTACACACCAAAATCAGTGCTTTATAATAATAATATTTAAAAGTTAATTGTTTAACCTGTTAATATAGAAGCCAAAAAAGAGAGATTACACACTTTACAGTAGTCATAATCTTCATGTATTGGTGATCTACATTTTGGCAAAAAGACAAACTGTGACTTTAAGATGTTACATAAAAATGGTTCAAAAAGATGAATCTAAGTCATGACCTAAAATTTTGCAATTTAAAACATCCTTACCCATAAAACCACAGACACTTGTAGAACCAATTGCAAGCCAAGCAAACAGCGAGCCTTTGATTCAAGTGGTAAAATTACAGCATGGTAAAAGTCAAAGCAAACCTACATAGAAAATAAAGATTTCTGATCTGGCAAACCGAAATATCTGATACATGATAATGAGAGTAACTAAAGACGTACGCATTTCCTCCTCAGTTTGTGTTTCATAAAGGCTGGAAAACCCTGGGAAACCATGCACTCGGCCAGCTGCGGTCACGTCTCTGTCTTGATGACCATGGTTTCTGGGGCCTCGTTGCGCAGGTCCACTGCGGAGCCGTTCTTCCACGACTGCTCCGCTGCTGCGGCCACCTGGACAGTCCACAGGTACTGCTCTTTGGTGATGAAAGGAGCCTCCATCCCTGTCAAGAGAAGCAACTTGGGATTCAATTAACTGGGGTCCTTCGGGCTTTCCACTGACTCAAATGTTATGACGTGTACTTAAAGGCGATTTTGTACACAAGCAACTGCCAACAAACTGAGGATCACTGCCTAGTAGTAGCTTTAATGGTGTTAGGTTACTACCCCTCACAAGAAAAGACCAATGGAATGGTGGTGAAGTTCAGTCTGAAGATATTCTGGGAAATTATTCAGTTTTGTTGGAAACTCAGCGCTTAACAAAAGAAGTATGTCAAGGCATTTCACAGATCACGCTGCATATGCACCCTTTATGGCAGATGTCCTGACATATGAGTTACACAGAGTACTACATTCTATGAACAAGTTAAAAAATTTGGCTAAAAATAACTACAAAAACCTAAAATTCTAACAGAAAAAAGGTGGGGAAGTACTCTTTACATCTCCTCATGGCAGCCTGCGATAAAGTAGTTCTGAAACGTCACGCTTTGTTATCAGGTATGAAGACTCCACGGGGCCAGTTTTTTGAACGCGTCACTGACCTCGCAGAGTCCTGAGGAAGTGACGCAGCAGCTCTCGGTAGGCGTCGCGGAAGCGTTCGGCGGTGGACTGCAGGCACAGCCCCGACGACGTGCTCCGGTCGGAGATTCCCAGGGGGTTCCTGTTTTCCATCTGCAGGGAACCTTCGGAGCCGTGGACCTGGGGCACAGGGGACAGGTGAGACATGTAACACATGAAGCCCTGACCTGTGCATCCAATAAAGGTGCCATGAAAACAAATCTGTCTTTCAGGCAACAACCAGAAGATTCAACAATCAGAAGATGCTAAATTAAACAGTTTCTGGGAGCATCTAACCTCAAAGATATTGCTAATATGAATTTGAAAGACTTCCTGTCACTAGGCCTTGTGTCAATCAATCCCTGTATGCATTCTGTTGCAGGTAAATATTAAGAAAGATAAATTTAACTGTAAAACTGATAAAATTACTGATGCCATTATAAAATATTAGCTAACTGTGCAGTGATCATTGATGTTCCATCATCCATAGAATAAGCTACACCTATTTGCTGAGCCATTTCTTACCTTAATAATATATTGGTAACAGCCAGCAACTGCTTAAGAAGACTGTTGTATGGATGAGATATTGGAAACTAAAGACTGAGCGATCATAAATAATCTGACAATGTAATTATTCAACACTTTCTCTCCCACACTAATTCACTCCAGTTCAAGTTCCACTTTCTCACCATGGAAAACAGTGAATGTTAAGCCTGAAAGATCCTCACATGCCTAAAGCAATTCCCCACCACAAGAATCAGAAAACATTCTGATGCTGCCAGCTCCAGCACCTGGTCCTCCACCCTGCCCTTTCACACCTTGTGGTATGTGTGAAATGAAGTCATCATTCACCAACTACTGTAAAACACTGCAATATTATGGGTGGGAGTTAAATGCTCAGTCATCAACATTTCATAACATATAAAACTTGAAATGGCAGTCAAATGGATCTAATCTCTGAGAATGAATATTTTATCCTCTTGATGGGAGCACTTTCAGGGCAAGTGGCTAGCCCTTGTTTTGAATGTCTGACACGGCACTTGGATGCACACACAGAAATGCACACACACACACACACACACACACACTCACACTCACACTCACACTCACACTCACACTCACACTCACACTCACACTCACACTCACACTCACAGACACACACACAGACACAGACACACACCCACAGACACACACCCACAGACACTCACACACCCTCACACCCTCACACCCACACACACACACACACACACACACACACACACACACACACACACACACACACACACACACACACACACTCTCACACACTCTCAGACACACCCACAGACACACCCACAGACACACCCACAGACACACTCACACACACACCCACAGACACTCACACACTCACACACACACACACACACTCTCACACACTCTCACACACTCTCACACACTCTCACACACTCTCACACACTCTCACACACTCTCACACACTCTCACACACACTCTCACAGACACACCCACAGACACACCCACAGACACACACACAGACACACACACACTCACACACACACCCACAGACACTCACACACTCACACACACACACACACACACACACACACACTCACACACACACTCACACACACACTCACACACACACACACACACACACACACACACACACACACTCACTCACTCACTCACTCACTCACTCACACACACACACACACACTCACACACACACTCACACACTCACACACACACCTCCAGTCTTTGGTCGCAGCTCTTGTTGCAGTGCTGGCTGATGTCCAGGGATGCGATGGTGCCGCTCGGGAACTTCATGCTGACGGAGATGGAGTCTGCGTCATTCACTGCAGCCACCTCTGCAGAGACCACAGACGCCTGTCACTCTACAGTCTCTCTTAGAAATGAGCTACTGCGAGGAGCAGCACTTCTAACAGTATGCGTTTTGCTGAGCAAAGACGTTAATGGATGATTAAGTGATTTTAAACATACAGTGCTCTCTTCCCACAGTACATTTACATTCACAGTTACATTTATTCACTTGGCAGACGCTTTTATCCAAAGCGACTTACAACTGAGTACAACATAAGCGAAAAACCATATGGAGTCAACAATATTAGAAGCAGTGCATGACCAGGTTTCAATGGTTGGCCATGCAAGGTACAAACTAGCAGGTAAAGCTAAGGAGTGCATTAAACCATTTGATTTTTGATACTTTTTAAAAATTATTTTATTATATAGTTTAATAGGTGACAGTTTTGAACAGTACATTTCCCTTTACAGAACAAAAGTAAAACTGGAACTTATATGAATATGAGCTATATATAGGAATATGAGCTACTGACTTATCCCATTGTAACTGCATAATAATTGAGGGCATTGTCTGACCTGCACAGAAAGCGTGGCCCAGAGAGAAGATGCTGTCTGGGGTACGTTCCCTCAACAGCCAGCAGATGACGTCAATGTCATGCACCGCCATGCTGAAAAATATCCCACCTGAAGAAAAAAGCACCAGTGAGCACACGCCACAGCCCAGTCACACCAGCCTGGTGAACCACAGAACTCTACAACTTTCCGTCTTCAGGAAATGCTGAGTCACCTTCAGCGTCATTCAAGGTCAGCCCAGAAGGGTAACAATTATTCATAATGCCAACAACTATTGCTCGAATCATACTGTATATTAATAGTAACAGTAATTCTTCACAATAATACTACCAGCAATTTGAGAATAGATTTCAGTATATCCCTTCCTCTTGTCCAAACACAGCATGAGGGAAAGTTTTCCTCATCCTCATTAGTGTTTTTAATTCATGACATTGTAAGTGCCACAAATAAAATTCCTTGCATTTTTTTTTCTTAACAGCCAATGGCCTGTCCTCATTTGCACTTGCTCCTATGTTCTTGCAGAAACAGAAGCTTCATACCTGATGATCTGATTCTGCTGATCGTGGGCCGGGGGTACAGGCGGCTCACAGATGTGATCCTCTGTATTCTACCCAAGGTGTCGTTTTCATTAACCTTCTTGTACAGGTACTGCAGGGCTGGGTCAAAACGTCTGAAAGAAGAGGTGTACATTTATTTCATTCAGGGCAGCCATTTTGAGAGGAAGCCTGACACACGGTCTGAGGGAACAGAGTGAGGAGCACATACTTGTAAAATCCACACACCAGCGGCTTCCCTCGTCTGTCTGCTTCATCGAAACAGGACTCTGCGATTCGTCTGTCTAAACTGGGCAGCTTCTCGCAGAGAACACCTTTACCTGAAGACCACAAGCACAGCATAGCACCTGTCCACATCATGTGTTGGTTTCATAGCGGTTAACCCTTGAGATAATTCTGTGATTCCAACCTTTTTGTGAACGAGGCTCAACCTGGGTTGATGCCGATGCAAATTATTTTTGTTGTAAACAAACATGAACAAAACTAGTGGAAAGAAACAAAGTCAAGGGGTGACACTAAATATAATTGTTATTAAGAATTTTATTTAAGCTCATAATAACTTTCTGAATTATTCTGTTTTCTTGAAAGTGTTGGAGTCCGCTTCTTTACAAAGTGGGATGAGGATTTAAATTATCATCGAGCAACTCACCGGCTCTTAATGCACCCAAGACTATTGGTGAGGCCTCTTTAGGAGGGCAGCAGACCAAAACTCCTGTAACACTGCAACAAAAAGCAGTTAGTGAACTACAGCGAGCGCAGACCCGGGCCTAGTGACTAGAACTAATCAGCACTGATCTACAGTCTTCCAGCCCTCAGCCTAATCTTTCAGTGCTGCGCTTTTCTTTACACAATGCTACTAGTAAGAAGAGAAACTATCAGTAATAAATCACATCATCATCTTTTTAGGATGCATGTGTCCGAATTACACAAGACCAGGCAGCATCCTATCCAGGTCAGACTGAGACAACAGCACAGACAGGGACCTACCGCTGGTCACTGAGCACAATGTCTGTATCGATAGCACGCAGCACCCGGGTATGAGCAAGGTGCTCCTGGCTGAAGACGCTCTCCACCTCCCAGCGCTGGTCCTCCACAACGTACAGCAGGTGGCACCCTTTCTCCTCCACTAAGCTCTGACACAGGGCTCTGCAGCCAGAGCCCACGCCGAACAGAGCCAGCCCCACACCCAGGCTGCCCAGCTCGTCCTCCCCGAAGGCCTGCCGTCCGCTGGCAAAGTTCGAGGGCTCCGGCATCACCAGCCAGGGGCTGGAGCTGGACGCAGGCACCCCCGGGCTAGGGCTCTTCATGCGAGACGCAGGCAGGGTCTGTGATTGGCTGGCGGATGTGGATGGGGCGGGGTCACCCTGGGTGGAGGCCACGCCCCTCCTGCTGGAGGTGGAGGTGATGCTGCTGGAATGGATGGGCGGCGCCAGCTGGGACACGGGCGACGGGAGAGAGGCGGAGCCGGGAGAGGGGAAGTGGTTCCCGTGCAGGATGAGCTGGGATTGCAGGGCCAGGGGCGAGGTGGAGTCCAGTTCTACAGGCGAGCTGGGGTGGAGCTCCGTCTCTGACAACCTGCAGAGAACAAATTATGGGATGTCCCTTCAGTCTGGGACTGAAAGTGATACATCACAGCATACAGAAAGCAAGACAGTGCTTTTATTTCATTTGTTTTATAAACACTTTTTGGTCTGCACACCATAGCTGCATATATATTTGGTTTGCATACATATCATAGACAAGCCAGTGCTTTCCTGCAAGATTCCTAACTTGAGTAACTTAAGTAACTTGAAAGATTCCTAACTTCTAATTCCTAAACTCCTCAAGACAAAATTTCATTTTTTACATTCATTTGAATGAAAAGCCATGACTGACAATCACTCTGTTTTGCTTCATTGAAAAGAGACTGGTTGAGGTGTATCCAAACAACTCAGGCCTTGCCGTGTTGGATGGGAGCCAATGGGCTTTGAGCTGAAACTGGAGTTTGAGTGAGGGGCCCAATCTCATAGCACATGGAAGTTGGTTGTCTCATGTAAATTAGCTCTCTATCATACATGACAATATACAGTATGTCAGGACAGCTTTGGAAACTAGTGGTTCCACTCAAATTCAGTTTTCAAATTCTGTGACTTTTCAATTATTTTTTAAGGATACATTAAAAAGGATTTTAATGGTGCAATTGTCAAATTCCTGTAAAATTGGGCTAATTTGGAATTACAGTAATATGATAATGACTTTTGGGAGTCTTAGCAAACTGGCAGTGCTAGACCTGATAAATTGAATCATGCTCATGAAATAGCAAGAAAGGTGAACACACTGCTCTCACTTTAGGAATGATTTTTTTTTAGATTGTGAAGTTAAATGACTTTCCAAGAAGTGAGACATTTGACCATTCTGTGACTTTTCCATTACTGTGCAAGACAAAAATATTTTCATAGAAAATCAAGGACAGTGGGATCCCTGTCAAATGACATTCTTAGCATGCTGATTTTTGCTTTTTTTCCATGTGAATTCTGCATTCAATATTACATTCAGCAGATGACAGGTAATTAACTGATAGTGTAAATTTTATATTCTTCATAAAATATGGACCTATTCTACCCTATGTACCACTTCTTTTCTTATAAAAAAAAAAAAATGAAATATAGGTTATCATACACTCAGCGTTATCAGTGCTGAAACCACAATTATCTTTTTTCTCCCTCATAGTATACTCCCTTGTTGCCAAGGTAACTGAGGCAAAGGGGAAGGTCCATCAGAAGCATAACATCCTGTTTACTAAGCGGAACACGTAATCTGGGGAATGCGGCGCCGAACTCTGGACCTAAGGGTGAGGGTTGCATGTCAGGGTGGGGCCCTGCTGTTGAGCTCCTCAATATACATTCCTTCACAAACTTTCCACAGACGTCAATACATCACTGCATCCCACGCGGAACACTCGGTGGAACGGAAGCCAGTCGAATGCTTCCTTTTCTTAACAGATGGTCACTGTGACAGGGTTGCCTATTGTTCGATTTTCATTAGACACAGATACTGGCCTTGGTTTCCCCTGCAATACATCAAGCCTGACCTTGCATAGCCTCAGGAGCTGCCCTATTCACTCCACTTAATGTGGAATACACTGACGTACCAATGACTGAAGTGAAGCAAAGACTACCAAGGACTGTGGCAGAGTGCACTAGGACAGAGAAACCTTTTCTCAAGTAACTTCCATCTCTGAAAAACACTTTTTCATGAAATACAATAAAATCAATCTGCACAAAGTGAAAATAAAAACTGACTGAGGGATTAAAGTTCTCCATCACTACTACGGATTTCCGTCAATTGGATCCAGAGAGGCCGTGTATGAGATCAGTGTAGATCCGAAGGGGGAAAAAAGCGAGGTGAGGGGGGTGTTACGGGACTTAGGAATCAGATGATAGGTAGCTGATTTGTATAGGCATACAATCTACTTGGATGTCAGTAAATATATATTTACATTTACATTTATTCATTTGGCAGACACTTTTATCCAAAGCGACTTACATAGGTTACAGTTCTTTACAGTTCTCCATTTATACAGCTGGATATTTACTGAGGCAACTGTGGGTTAAGTACCTTGCCCAAGGGTACAGCAGCAGTGTCAATCAATCAATCAATCAGTGTCAAACCGGCAATCTTTCGGTTACGAGTCCTGCTCCTTAACCACTATGCTACACTGCCACACATACATATATTTTATATATATATATACATATATATATGTGTGTGTGTGTTTGTGTGTGTGTGTGTGTGTGTGTGTGTGTTATGTGGAAATACTGGTACAAGTGTCTTTTATAAGAAGTGCAATACTCCTTTTTTATGTATGTTATATGTTATGTCTGTCTTGTGTTTGTGTGGACCTTCAGTCTGACAAATAAAGGTGATGATGTACTTTTGAAATGTAATATGTTACAGATTACTAGTTACCATGTTAAAATTGTAGTAAGTAATGCAACTTTTAATTTAATAACTTCAAAGTAATGTAACATTAATTTTGATTACTTTTCTAACAAATGTTTTAAACTGGACAATAAAAAACATTAGCATAAACATAAAAACATAAATTTAAACCAGGCAGTGTAAACCTCACAACAGTACTCAACACTAATTACTTTTATTAAAGTAAAAAAAATTAAAGTGCTTCAATATAACTTGAATTAAGACTGGAATGTTTTGATTTTAAAGCACAACCACCAAAACAAATCACAAGTGTGTAGATCACAAACAGGGCAAACTGGCAACTACCGTTGTGTGCCCAACAAAAAGCAAGTATGCCCTGTAGAAGACTCCATGTTAATATTTAAAACTTTGAAAGCACAACGCTGAATTAAGTTAGTGAGTGTTATTAGATCTCACATAGGCTACCTACATCACTATTCACGGAGGACTAACGTTAGCTAAGATTTTCTATCAAAGGGTTCATACACGGAGGTGCGGCTGTGCAAAAGGCGTCTGTTAGCTAGGTAGCCATAAGATCCGGCTCCCTTCAAAGAGCCGTTATTCCCCTGCTAACGCAAGCAAGTCAATGCTCACACAGTGTAATGACAGTCCAGCCAAGATGGGCAAGCAGCCTCTTTAACGAATTAATATATAATTTGACGTCGTAATCACTAAGCTAGCTGTCGGTTAGTTAAATTGATGCTAGCTAAAATGAAAATGCAGTGAACATGGTAGGCTAACACACCTTATGTAAAGTGAAAGAAAGTCGACAGCTACCGAACGTTAACTGGTTGCTAAGTCGTAAATGTTTTAATTTGAGGTTTCATCAAACCATACTTACATCTGAGGGGGCTTGCAGTCCCATAGTTTCGCAAGACGTTTGTTTCGATAATGTCTGGCCGAAGCGAGGTGCTCTAGTATCCGATCTCTGCGGACCCTCACCGTGATCTCACAAGATTTACAGTACAGTATTTCCACCAAGGTCCTTTCGCCAGAGTTGTGTTGCTCCACCACATGTCTTTTCACTCCCAAATCGCTGAACTCAGCTGCATAGTCGTGTAATGTCTTCTTTTTTCTTCCCATCTTTAGAATGAATTTGTATAAAAGAATTTAAATTTGTAGACTATACCTAACCGGCAGTATCGGTAAGGTAACAGCCTCCGTCTTCCAGCACAACGAGAACCGTTTCGTTTTATAGTAACCTTATGTTTACAAGGAGCTGGCTAACAAGCTAATTGCCTGGCTATCTGAAGCCTATCTATCTGAAAGCCAAACAGCTAACCAGCTAACTTAGCTAGCTTGCTAGCCAGTTAATAAAGACCTAACTAGCAAAACTAAAGGGTTTCTTGTGTCCTTAGCAAACTAGCGAGTTGTTCTATGAGCCAGTGCGTTGTTTTCTTGAGTCAGCTGGCAAGCTATAGTATATCGAAGGTTGACAAGAGTAAAAATCATGTTAGCTAGCTAGCTAACAAGATACATACACAGTGGTCCCGTAAAAACTAGCCAGCTAGCTAGGTAATCATTAATCATTTCCATACAACTGCAATTTAATTCCAATCCGTCAGTTTGTCGTGTTTATTTTATTGCAAAACTCCCTTAGCTGGGTATAGCTAACTGTGTATTTCCGTTGGGGCTGTGAAAGTAAACGATGATGTTTACTATCGACTTTTCCGGATCTGGTTCAGCTAACTAATTTTGTAAAGTTTTTAAAGTCAGAAATGTAGCTGGTGTACCCACAGAATGAACTGTGAAAATACAAAATGCATAATCTTCTCTTGTTAATATTGAAAAAAACAGACTCCGTCTCATCCAATTTGTTGCCATAATGTTAATTTCAGATCTTCAATGCTAAATATGCTGTCTTCCGGACTGCTGATGATGGCGCTCCGCCTCAAATCTGTCCCTTTTAATAACGTCCCTTCCCCTTCCGCCAGTGCCAGAATCTGGTTATCGTATTCACACCATCATTCTGTTATGCAAGATTGTTTCAAGTTAAAGTTTCAAGTTTATTGTCATATACTTGATAACAATACAACTCAACTTTACATAATAAATAAAGTAAGATTAAAAAATAGAATAAGTAAAAATGTAAAATAAGTAGGATACTAAAGTACGTAGTATGAGTACTTTTAATTGACCATAGGTTGCTATTTTCATAATATTTTACAAATACATTTTAGTTCATCTTATATAATTTAGATTTTAAAAACTCACATAGTAAAAGTGGGTCTCAAAAATGGCCACCTGTGACATCAGGGTGAGATGCCAGCCTACCATGCAGTAGAGATCAGTGGTAATAGAAATATTCTTTCAGCAGCAGTAACAGGTCCTTTGCTGTGAGTGGACATTCAAAGTGCATTTGACTGGGATGGTAGGTGTGCCATCCACCAGGGCACATAGAGTATAGAGATGTTGTATTTTTCCACATCTCTCCTTGATCAAGAAAGACTATCCATCCACGTAAATGTCACCATTGTTCACCCAGTGGAGGGGGATTGACTCCACTACAATACAAGTACAAATTGTATTGTAACCACCTGGGAGTGTGTGACAGCCATTCTATCCCAGAACATTAAACACACATTGGCACTGGCCAGAGAAAGGTATTTAGCCAATAAAACTGGGTTATGATTAGATGGTAATATTAAAAGAACCAGACTGGGAGTTTGGAGAGCATACCAGGAACCCTGCCCTTAGTTAGTGCTAAGGGATCTTTAGTGACCACCATGAGTCAAGGCTTTTGTGTAATACCTCATTTCATACAGCACACTGTCACTGTACTGAAGCATTGGTTTTCCACTTGGTCCAAGGGGAAGATCCCAATACTCCACCAATAGCGCAACACCAGCAGCAACAAGGTTTTCCTAGGACGCCACAAACAAAGCACTTTTCTCAGCTTAAGCCACTGGACTGGAGCACGTTATAATGTGGTATGGCTGCTGCTGGCATGATGACTTTAGCCTATGCTGTGGTCAGCCTGTAAAACATGGCCAGCAATTGTGAATTAATTCATTTTGCTGTACAAGTGACTGCATGAATTGCTGTAAAGTTTCCCCAGCTTCTAACAAAATGCATGATGGTGTGTCTGATTAAATATTGTTATGTGGCTCATGGCTCAGTGAAAAATAGGGGAAAAAAACTGAAAAGGTCCTTTGTTGTGGCTAATTATTTGACTTCAAAGAGGCCAGTTTACAGGCAGAAGGTTTCAATCTGATATCTATTAGTTCTGTCTTACGTATTTTCAGACGTGGTCACACGGAAGCACTGACGTGTTCACTTTGGGGGCGAGCTGGAGCTCATAGTGACACAGCGGCAGCTGCAGGTAAGAGATTACTTACTAGCTATCAATGTACCAGGGTCATTTTTCGCTCAGATGGGGCAGCTGCTGTACCATTGTCGCCTCTTGACGTCGATGTACCTTATAATGAAATTAATTAACAACGTATTCCGTTTAATTACTTGATAAATCTTACATCAGGCTACATATTTCTGTCAGCTAGCAAGCGCCGTTTCGTGCTTGCCCGGAAGTGAGTTGTTCAACCTTTTCAGCTGTTGTTGGTCATTGTAGTTTTGCTTGGAAATGCTTTGGTGCTCTTAACGTTAGTGGCAGGGACTGGAGACTACAACGTCCAGCTTGTCTTGAACCTACGTTGACAGTTGGATTTTGTCGTGCATTGTGGGAAGTGGATACATTATACTACACTTTGTTAATGTACGGCAATGGATATTGGCGGTATGAAAAACTACACATTCCATAGTAGGGTTGGCTTTTGTCTTATAACAGCAATAGAGTAATTTGGCTGGCTAGCTAGTTGATGAATGCCGAATTACTAGCAAGCTACAGCTAGGTAGTTATCTACGTACTAGTACTGTATCTACCCTAAGTTGGTCGCAAAAGCAATAGATTTTGTATTCACGGGAGTGCGTTGAAACGTCATGGTTGTAGGCTGTGCAACGACAAAAGGCAGGAATTTGCTAGCATGTTCAACCTTGCTTAGCCAGCCAGCTAGGTGTACAAGAATGCTAGTCATCGAATCTCGGAGTGCATCTTTGCCATTTTAGTTAGCTATCTCGCTAACTCTAGTTCCCAAGAATTGCTAGGCAGCCTTAAATAAACATTTTCATCTGTGTGTTTAGGTGTGAATGTAGACAGCTTGCTAGCGAGCTTTACGGTATCTGCTAGATTGCGCTGACCTTACAAGTAAAACGCGTAAATTAGACTCTTCTATATGTTATTACCTAATGCTGCCTAGCTGGTTACCCAAATAAAGTAGAATAAAGGGCGACAGTAGATGCAGACGGGCCAAATACTATTAACTACGGTAAGGGCTATACGTGAGTTATCTTTCATTATCACCGGATCCAGTTAGCTAGCTAGTGAACAATTAACTTTATCTGGTTACCAGCTGCTTATTGGGTAGTTAGCTAGTAAGATCGCCAGTTTGAGAGCCCTCAGTTGCGAAACGTTTCCCTGACTGTAATTTCGGACATATCACATTGGGGAAAATGCATTTGTCGTGTACCATTTGACGTTGTTTTTACATAGCACATGGTTACTGTTTACTGATTGTTTTTATGGTTTGGTTGCCTTAAAAATATCCGTTTTAAGGGTATCCGAAGGGAGCATTCATTAGTGGATGTGAGGGCCTTACGCCCCTAGACCCCTAGTAACACTCCTGACCTTTTTTGTCCTGCTAAATTGTGCTTTCTGGTGCGATTTTAAAGGGCAAACTATCACCTTTGTACATTATATCTGAACACAGTTCATGAAAAAATATATTTGAAAAAAATCTGTGCCGTGAAATCATCACTATCTAATGAGCACACCCCGTAGCTACGTTTTGCTAGTTCTGTTTTGTATTGGAACTTGTTCAGTGTCGGTGTTGGCAGAGGTAGATGTGTTATGGAGACCTCAGCTATTGCACTGCTGTTTCTCTCTCACTCTGATTCCCCCATTGACCATGTTCAGCGGGAGTGGAGGAAGAGGGTTGTATTTTTTCTCCTCATACCCATGTCAATGTGATTAGACCAAAAAAATACTCCCAGGTGGGGCACTGCTGTAGTACCCGTGGGCATTTAACCTGAACCACCTCAGTAAATATTTGGTTGCATAAAAAGGTAATATGTAAAATGTAAGATATGCGAGTTGCTGTGGGTGAATGTCTGCTAAATAAATGTGATGTTTTTTGTATTTGTGCCAATCAAAGTCACATTTTCGGACTTAGGATCTTAGTTTTGTGTGATGTTCACAGCCTCAAGATCGTAGCTGGTGTGATGTTCAGCGCCAGGACTGGTTTAGCTGCTTTATTTCAGTGCCTTTGTGTGTCTCACCACTTGAATGTATGTTGTCTTGAGGCAGGTTTTGTGAATTGTGTCTGTCGTTGCTGTGTTATCATGTGTGCACCAGCTGGGTTGCCATGAACGCAGCTGAGGTATTTGTTGACAGAGCACTGGGGCACAGTGGTCAGGTTGCCAGTTTTAGTCCCAGATTACTAGGTTGATTCCCCGACCTGATTGCTCCATATGGCTTTTGATGATGTTTCTCCCCAGGGAACTGCAAAGGAGGCTCTGCATTATACTGGGAGGTTAGCAGGGGTTTGCATGTTGAGCTTAATCATTGTGGTTTTCACGACCTTTTCTGAGAATGTTGAGGACTGAGTCTCATTCAGACCCTGCCTCTCAGGGGATTTGTCTGATGGAATGTCAGGTTTGATGGACTGTAGTTGACGATTGGAGAATAGGTTCTACCTCCTTGTTATCTGTACACCCCACAGGAGTCTTGGTTTTTGTCAGGAAGTCGAGCCTGCCGTGACGTCAGTCGCCAAGGTCGAGACAGCATCATGCCACTTAAGTCTGCCCCATGGCCTTGTGTGTCAGCCAGCCCAGGCTTGAGTTTCAGGTGGAATCGTCTTCTCCTCTGCTCTTGCAGTGTTTAGCTGCAGTCACTAGTGCAATGTGAAGACGGTGCCTATATGTAGTGCCGTTTCCCCAGTATCCCATAAGTCTCTACAAGAACCATCAGTAGAGAATGCTCATTTGCTGTGTCAATCTTTTGCATCCCACCACTGACAGTGTTCATCTAATTACTGCTTAGAAAGTGTTTTTTTTTTTTTTTTGCTTGGACTTGTCAGGCGCTGCTTGATTATTCACTCTAGCCAAACTCTAGGCACTTTATGAAAGGTTCTGATCAAGACAAACTAAAGATGGAGATCAGGTGTACATTACTCGCCTAACCAGGCCACCTTCTGGCATATCAGGCCTTCATTTCAGGTTCAAAGTCCCAAGTCTTATAGGCAAAATCTCTATGGCCTGATGAGTCTTGGACTGTGACTGTCAGCTGGTTCCCTACTTTAGCTAAGTAGTCAGTAGGTGTGAAATCTGTGAGGGGAAGTCTGGTTGGGTACCCTGGTCTTTTTCAGTTCCTTTCTCATCTTTTCAGCACTGCTTACAAAGTGTCAGTGAGGGTGACAACAGAAATCAGTCTGAGCGACAAGAAATTTTCACACTATTCAGTGGATTCCAGGACTTCTGATGTTTTTCTTGACTTACCAGAGAAGGGAAATTCTAGGCTAAGTCGAGGCTTGGCATAGCATGCGTGACAATTCGCCCTTCGCAGCAGACGAACCTCACTTGCATTTGGAGTGTGTAATGAATTGGCTTCTGGTTGGTAGGGGTACTTGTGCACTTCAGCTGACTGACCTCATTTTCCGCTTCTCATCTCTGCATTAAAAATATTCTATTAGTGAGCTCCACAGTAGTGTTTCTGTACTCTCAGATCTTCTGTCCAGATATTGTGTCAGGCTTTCCTTTCTATAAACTGCGCCTTTAAGAGATGATCTCAAGTCTCCCTGAGATTTCTGAGATGGGGTGGTAGTGTAGCATAGTGCTTAGAAGCAGCGCTCATAACCAAAAGGTTGCTGGTTCGATTCCTCAAAGGGGTGCTGTTGCTGTACCCTTGGGCAAGGTATTTAACCCAGAATTGCCTCAGTAAATATTCAGCTGTGTATATGGATACCATGTAAAAATTGTAACCTATGAAAATCACTCTGGATAAGAGGATCTCCTAAATGACAGTAATGTGTGTAATGTAATTTCTACTCTATTATTAATACTTGATGGAGTGCTGTACATAGACTGTTGTCCCGACCATTTACAATATCATCTCTCTCATCAAGATTAACATTTTCTTCAATGTACAGTTCACTTAGCGTTAATGCTTGCTACTTTTGGTGGCTGAGGATTGAATATGGGGAAATGGTTCTGTTTCCGAACCACAATCCAGTGCAAATTGTGTAATACAGAAAGAGTTCAGCAACATTCCTGCAATGCCCCCCCACTGTTAACAGTCCACTTGATTGTATACAAGTTGAGTTACAGCAAAAAACAAAAATAAAGTTCTAGAAATGGCATGCATTATAGTGAACATCCCTTTGTGAGGCCACAATCACAAAACAGTGTGTTAGTCACAGGTTAATACATTCAAACATAGAAAAAACACAAGTATTGTACATGTACCAAAAAAGTCTCAACCAAAGGTATCAAAACTAAAATTTCCAGAAACCAAGCGATTGTCCTTCTACCGGTAATGTTATCTTGTAGCATTAGCCATCCTTGTAGTATTTGTGGTTATCTGAAGAGTGAGACCTTGACCAATTGTTTGTTCCCTTTGCAATCAAATTACTTTGGGATACAAGCAAAATGCTTGTTCATGGATTTGGTGGTATTTTGAATATTCATGTAATACAGTTGTCTTCAGTCCATTCAGGTTTAGCAGCCCCTCAAATCTTGCCTCTGTCCCTCTGTTGATCCCTGGCCATAACTTCAACCCAAGCCAGTTGAAAGTGAGCCTGTTGAGACTTCATCACACAAGATCTTTTGAAGTGTTTGAAACGAAGCGCTCAGAAAACCATCCTCTTTGTGTTCCACAGAGACAGAATGTCAGAAGGTGATAGTGCTGGAGAGTCGATCCATGGGAAGCCGTCCGCCATTGCAAGCTTTTTCACACGGCTTGGCCAGGTAGGTGTTGCATACCACATGTGGGGTGGCAGTGTAGTATAGGGGGTAAGGAGCAGGGCTCGTAACCGAAAGGTTGCTGGTTCAATTCCCACCACTGGGCCAATGTCGCTGTACCCTTGGGCAAGGTACTCAACCCACAAATTGCCTCAGTAAATGTCCAGCTGTGTAAATGGATAACATGTAAAACTTCAAACCCGTGTAAGTCGCTCTGGATAAGAGCGCCTGCTAAATGACAATAATGTAGTGTAATGTTAGCTTTATGCTTATGAAATTCATACTGTCTTAAAGTGGGTTGATCCTCAACATGAGCCATCATGTCACTGTGACTCACTGATTTGGAATAATCAGTGTATTTTGCTTTGGAGAGTTAAGTCTTTTGATTGGTATTAATAAGTCAGTGACTGATCAAACATTATAGCTGACCCTTTTTGAGTTTCACTCTCCCAACAGGATGAATGAATAACATTACAGTTTTATTTGCAGTGTCAATGCATTGTGGCCAGCCATAGGTGTAGCCTCAGCGCCTGACTTTAAAAATGTTTTGCCTGTGCTCACACTCAGGTAAGTGAAGCAGGGTAACAGAGTCGGTGTTCCTCAGTCATATCGCTGATTTGTGCATTTTCTGCTGTCTCTGGTTTTACAGATTTACCAGTCATGGTTAGACAAGTCAACACCGTTCTCTGCTGTGCGGTGGGCAGTCACTCTCATTCTAACTGCCATCTACATGATAAGAGTGTATATATTACAGGTAAAACCATTTAGAGCATGCAGCACATTTTATGTAGGTACCGTACGCACTTATACTGTGAATGTATGTACATTTTCTATATATCTATACTTGTATAGTTATTTTCATTATGGTAATGTATTGTTTACATTCTGAAATGGTTGTCACGGGGACTATGGAGTATTTTGTTCTGTCTGGTGCGTGTAGGGCTGGTACATAGTTACCTATGCACTGGGGATATACCACCTCAATCTGTTCATCGCGTTTCTGTCACCAAAAGTGGATCCCTCCCTACTGGATGATTCAGGCAAGTTTGAATTTGAATCTTTTATGGAAAGAATGAGGGCTTAATACAGCAGTGCTTCTGAAACTCTCAGTACTCTAAAATTTCTGTTGAGGTTCCCGAAGCCTTCTTTTGTATTGTTACATTTCCAGTACATTTATGTGCCAGAGTTATTTAAAATGTAAACAAACAACTAGATCCTCTGAATTTTTTATTAAGTGTCAGACTGTCACCATTCAGTGGGATTGTTTCACAGTTTAACGCCCGCCCTTTTTCTTATTTTTCCAGATGAAGGCCCTTCATTACCCACTAAGCAAAACGAAGAATTCCGGCCTTTCATAAGGAGGTTACCTGAGTTCAAATTCTGGTGAGAACCTTTACAACCTGTTTTTTAGTTGATTGTAGCAAGTCAGCCAGGACAGTCTCGTTCTTTTATCGACCTAAGGACTAACATAAGAGACTGTAACACAAAACCAAGTGTGAATTCCATTGCAAGGTGTGCAATGAGAGAGAAAAACCCTTCAGATCCCAGTTTTGGTCTTGTTCTGGTCCCCTGTGAGCCTGGATTCTGTGTTTGTTTTGGCAGGAAATTATGAGGTCGTCAGAAATCTGTTATGACAAAATACCCATCGTTCTCTGTTAAATTTAGTGCAGGTCAGTTTAATACATAAAAAGGTTTAAGCAATTTCTTGATGGCTAAGACTAGTTAAAACAAGTTAAGTTATAATAATTCAGTTAAAAAGGAAATACTTTATAATTCTTCATTTGTTTTATAATCATTAAAAGAATTATCATATCAGCACTTGAAAAACAACATAACATAAAAACAACACAAGTATAAATGCATAAATTCAGTGTGTGTGTGTGTGTATATACGCATACACCTCTGTCCTGTCTAGGTCGACATTTGTATGTATGTGGGTGTGTATGTGCATATATTTGGTGAGGTCATGGTTATTAATGTGACCTTGACTGACATATGACAATATCGGTAAAACACATGGTTTGTGCCCCTCTATTGACAGGATAGACCAACCAACAAACGGAATATTTTAGATTTATGCTTCTCTGTGCCTTACCCAGTATTACAGTTTTCATGCTTCGACTGTCTCTGATTTGCCGGCCGTTAATCCCCCTGCTTTCTGTTTTAGGCATTCGGCGACAAAAGGCATTGTCATAGCAATGATCTGCACCTTCTTCGAAGCCTTTAATGTTCCCGTTTTCTGGCCAATACTTGTTATGTATTTCATCATGCTTTTCTGCATCACCATGAAAAGGCAGATTAAGGTATGGACACTCACCCAGAACCAAATCCAACATTTTATAACAGGGATGAACACTGTCGGCTTTGTTACCATTCCAGCATAATGCATAAAGGGTTGAGTTATGTTAGTTGCATGCTTTTAAAGTTGTTTTTAGTGTGAGGGTGTAGTTATTTCTTTTAGTTTGGACTGCACAGTGTAATGCCACAGATATTTCATGTATTGTTATTGATGAATTGTTACTGATGATTATGAATGTTTCCCTCCCCCCTACAGCATATGATCAAGTACAGATACCTGCCCTTCACACATGGGAAGAGGACTTACAGAGGCAAGGAGGATACAGGGAAACCTTTTGCTAGTTAAAATTCCCCACTTTGAAATGACAAAAGTAAATTAAATCAATAAAAAAGTAAATGGGTAAGGGGGTGGGAGTTGGTTTAAAATATAATAATAATACTAAAAACAGAAATGGAAAAGAGTTTTGATCCACTGTGACAGTGTTAGGCAGAGGGGAAGGTTGATGAGACAGGTCGATTGATTCTCTGAGCAGACGTGGCCACCTTTGATAAAAAAGAATAACCTGTGTGTGAGTTTTGGAGCAAATGCCATTTGGAATGTTTTTTTTTTTTTTTTTTTGTGGATGAATGCAGTGTTTTTTTTTTCCTTTTTTTTGCCTTGCGGTGTGGTAATGAATGTGTAGTTACGTTCAGCTATGAATTGCAAGGACTGCCCCCCCCCCACTGCTCTGCTCAGTACTGGTGACACTATTCTTCCTGCAACATTCAGGGATCATACAGAATAAAGCTGCATTTTTACCCATAAACCCCGGTAAAGTGGTGATCCACCCATTCTGGCTTTTGTTATTTTATTGACTGAAAACCCATTCATCTCGAAGAAAAACAATAATCCTGTTAGATCTCAATATGTATGAGTCTACTTGTTGTTATCTATCGTGTCTGTTAAAGGTTTTCAGAGTTGCCCATAATCTCCGAGTACGGATTTTGCCTTTCATGATAGGTTAAAGCTAATTTCGCCGGTTGGCTCTGTAATATAGCATGCCATTGCAGGTGCGGGTGGCAGACAGCGTTGTTTGCGGTCCTTCAGAGTTCGTGTGAATGTAGGCTTTTCTACCATGTGTCAGCACATGAGCGTGGGCATTTATTTAAGGTATTGCAGCCAGCGCAGACGTCCAGTGCCAAATCAGTGGATTAAAGCAACTGAAAGCCACAATCATCTGTTTCCCATGTAGCCCCTTAGAATGTTTCAGCTCAGCCAGCTAAATGCCCCCGATACTTCCCACAACAGTACATGTTAGCTTATAAATTTGATTTGTTGGGATTTCAGCTCCCACTTGATAAGGTTTATTCTTAATCCTGGAGAGGTAAGTTGAAACCGATAGACGTATGGAAAACTAAGCTTGCTAATATGTTCATTTTACTGCACAAATCCCTTCATTAAGCAGAGCATTCCCTTCTAGGGTGTGTAAACTCTTACCTTGGAGTCCTATCTGATGTAGAATGCATGGTGTTCCTTGTGACCAGAGACTTCTTTTTTTTTTTTTTGCTTATAACAACAGTTTGACCTACCAAAGATCTCAGTAGGTTTTGCTTAACTAGTTTTCCTTGAAAGCTTGGCCTTTGATGAGTTAGTCAGCCGTGTAGACATACTTGGCTAGGGGTCCATTCCAGCATAGTACACAGTCATGGTCTGCTTTTAATCACAAGTTATCTTCATTTAAAAAAGTAGAATCTAATCATTCCAGAAAAAAAATATTTTTCCTCTCTTTCTCTCTTCCTTTGCAGAGCAAACATAAGAAAAAGTTGATGTGCTTTTAATTGTGGGGTCTTGCACATTGATGGAGAGGGATGTACACAAGTTTTTTTTTTCCATTTTTTGGGGGGCATTTTTACTACAGGATTTGTGATATGATGGCAATGTTGGTATTGGAGTGCTCGCCACTGTAGTGAAGGATCAAAACATTCTTTTTCCTGTGAAAGTGCATCGTTTTCAAAGGGTTATTTTGAGTATTTCTATATTTTGAAGGTGGAGTACTTTGAGATTATTCTGAACACATTTTCTTTGAAGATATCATTTCCAGATGATGAATTTATCATGTCATTAAAAAAAGAAATAGAAATTCAATACTAGCTTTATAAAATGTTTCTCAATTGACAAAATTTGCATGTTATTGGTTTTCCATGTGCTAAAGGTTTAAACAAAACAAAAAAACATGATTTTAATATCTTTGTGTAATTTTTTTCACTCCAAATGCTATTAAAGAGACTGTGTCCCTTTATATGTGGTGTTAAGAAATCTTATTTACGTGGGTCTTGTTTGATTAAATAATTTACTTTTTTCTAATCATGTGTCTGTCATTTAATGGATTTTAATATGAATTCTGAAAACATGTGACGTGCTATGTGTATTTTTCTTCATTTAAACATTGGTAGGTGTGTATGTTATGTAAATGTTTAGAGGCAAGTTTGTATGCGTCTGTGGACAAATTTCTCATACTGGAAACGAATCAAAACTTTTTGCAAATTTCACATCATTTGCAAGAGGAAGGAGCTTTACACGCAACATTAAAAGCACCTGCACACAGTCATCAGGCCTATTTGGATGGCATCCAGTCACCACACTTTGACAATATGGGAACAGCAATTTATCCAGCAGTGAGGCTTACAATATTTTCATTTCATTTCCCTTCATTGGCCTTCTGCTTGTAATTGCCTTTATCAAGTTGCCTGGTTTCCACCAGCTAGATTATGCATTCAGTGAACCCTAATGTGGTCCATGGAAATCACCTGATGTAAATTGAATGAACATTATTGCAGTATCTTTAGCTTGTGTGTCAGCAGACAAGTGCTGGAGTAAGTTTGCTCTCAGGGATTTTCTATACATACGGAGAAAATGCAGCGTACGGTCTTTCTCTTTGGACTTCTGAGCTTTTTTCAGCATATACCTGAGAAAGGTTCCTGCATGAAGTCAGAGTTCAGATTGCATGGGGATTACATGTTGGGAGGACTCTTTGAAGTGCACAGCTCAGTGAATTATGTGCCTCATAACCGCCCTGTTTCCTTGGAGTGCAGCCTGTAAGTATGGTTCTTTCAGTTTAAGCTCAATGTTTGCCAAAGTTTTTTAGCAACAGTGAAGTGGAGTAGATAACAGTTGTTGGAGGTGCATTGTAGACAGTCTCTTAAAAATCAATTGGCAACAAAATGAGTTTTGGAATGACTTTTAAAGCTCCACCGTTCTGGTTTCCCCACAGATTGCAGTTCTTGCCACAAGGTTATCAGATGTTACAAGTGATGAGGTTTGCTGTTGAGGAAATTAACAACTCCACCTCCATCTTGCCCGATGTGTCTCTTGGCTATGAGATCTTTGACTATTGTTCAGCTGTGGAGAATCTTCCTTCAGCATTTGACTTTCTCTCCAGAAATGGATCCATTGCAATTCATGACGACTTTGAAAATTTTCAACCTAAAGTGCTTTCAGTGTTCGGCCCGTATGGAAGCACGCAAACCCTGACTGTTGCACCTCTGTTCATGATGGACCTTCTTGCAATGGTAATTTATTTTCCTTCAGTAACGGAAGTTTTTATGTATGACTTTACTACAGTCAAATTTGCAGAGTTAAGTAGGTCTACATGCTTATTTTCATTTTGAAATTTTACAGGTAAATTATGGATCGTCAACCTCAATTTTAAGTGACAAAATGGCGTTTCCTTCCTTTCTGCGGACAGTGTCCAGCAACAGAGATCAAGTAGAGTTGATCATTCACATTTTACAGAAGTTCTCGTGGACCTGGGTTGCTTTCATTGGCTGCGATGATGAGTACAGTCAAGATGCCACTAGCCTCTTCATCGACGGTATACAAAACACAAACATCTGCATGGCTTACCAAGAAGAACTCAGTGATGATTCCAACCACAGCACCACACTTCACAACATAAATATGCTTCGTGTGAATGTCATCATACTGTACACTGTGCAGAAATACGCAATTTCGTTCATCGAATCAGCCATAATTAACGGCATACGAGACAAAGTGTGGATTGGAAGTGATGCCTGGTCTTTGAATAAGGAACTTCCCTCTCATGAAGGCATTGGAACAATTGGCACTATCATTGGAGTAACAGAAAAGGTAGTGAACATACCTGGGTTGGCAGACTTTGTCTACAAGTCTCTGGCTCACAGTAAAGGCCAAGCCTGCGAGCAGGGACCACTCCCCGAGTTTGGGACTACCTGTAATCAGGACTGTCATAACTGCTCCTGTGCCAACCCTGCAGATGTAATTAGTGAAGATCCTTCTTATAACTTTGCCATTTACTCTTCAGTTTATATTGTGGCTAATGCATTACACAGGGTCCTGCAGTGTGATGCAAAACATTGCAATAAAACTGAGGTTTTTCCCTATAAGGTAAGCTGTTCACTGTCTTACCACAATTGTGTTCCTTTACAATGTATATGCAACTGTTAAATACTACTTCATTTAAAAGAATTTTGCTTGGAGAACCTATCCCATAGTATGTAATGAGCTAACTAGCTGCTTGGAGATGAATTCTGTAGATCCCTTTTAGAGTACAGCATGGCTAGATACCTCAGACGAATTCTGAGAGTGTGTTTGTAAAATGCACCCAGTCCAGGAGACAGTACATTGATGAGGTGAACAACTGTTTATTGATTTTTTTATAACTACCCCAACACCCAAACATATGGACAGGGGAAAATTTATAGTTCCCATACATATTCAGATGTACTTCTGTACAGACGGTTGCATTCTTACATTGATTGCTATATTCCAAGCTTGTTTTAACTGATGGGTTTTACTGGTTTTACGTATTTGCTCAAATTGTGCTATTTGCAAGATTTTGGGGACAAATTTTAGAGGTATACATGTGAATGTTTAACTACGTAACTACAGAGCTTGAAGGTCATAAATAAATGTAAATATAAATAAATAAATGCTAAATAAATAAATAAATGTAAAAATGTAAATGTCATAAAATGGCAACCAGAGAGACATGTCTGAAATGGGCAGGGAAGGGGGTTGTTGGTTGTCACTGAAACGAATCAGTTTTGCATGCCCCTTGCTTTGCACATGGTTCAGCCTCATTAGTAATGGTAATTCTGTTGATACGCTGTATTGTACTTCTTGTGTACTGCCTTTCTGTGACGAACAACCAGCATGCATAGGTGAAAATATTTCAGGAAAGGGTATTATACCTTTGCAGCTGGCTTGAAGCGAAAATCTCTGCACTTTTGTCTTCTTTCAGCTTCTTGAAGAAATATGGAAGACAAATTTTACTCTGCTTGACCAACATATAATATTTGATAAAAATGGAGATTCACCAGCAAGGTTCAACATAGTGTTATGGACCCTGACCTCCTCTCCTTACATTCAAAACATCGGCTCATATAACACGGATCCATTTGAGTCTTTCAATATTAACAGCACCCTTATTCACTGGTACACCAATGGAACTGTAAGTATTTTTTAGGTTAATAACCCTAATTAAAATGTTTATCTGGTAATTACCTTCTGAATCTAATCAGTAACATCTGAGTGATGTTAGCACAATTTCCAGCATGACACTCAGTGCAATAATAACACGGTTGTACATTATTTTGATGTGTGTGTTAATACACTATGTATTTGTAGGCATACCTTTTTTTTAATCACATTAAACATGCAATTTCACACAAATATCAGGGATCCATGCCCATGACATTCTGAAAATAAGCACAAAATATGTGAGAATTCAGCATTTGTTCTGCTCATACATTTATTAATAATTCTTGCCCCAGTGATAATGGAGAAAAATTAAACAGTAAATGTACGGAAATGTTACTTTAATCTCACAGGTTCCTGTGTCACGGTGCTCCGAGGAGTGCGAAAAGGGTCACATCAGGAGACCGTATGGAATATTTAAGTGCTGCTTTCAGTGTGAAATCTGTCCAAATGGAACCTATGTTAATGTCACAGGTAGGAAATCTAGCATTTATTGGGCGTGTGTAAGTGGTCCTTCATGATTGTGCATCTTTTGCTACTTGGTAAAATACTTTTAAGTTAAGTATTTTGTTCAAACACATAACCATACTTTTCCCAGAACCATCAGATATATTCTGCCATTTATTTTTTCCCTAATGACGTAAGTCAGCCCTTGATACACTGTATAAGAATTCAACTGTATAGTGAGCTCTATTGTATATTGTCTACAGTCATGCAGCATTCTTGCTTAAACTGAGCTAACTAACAAAGCAGGGCTTGGTTGTTCGTCAGTTTTAAGTGTACTCTCTTCCTGTTAGACCAAGAGTAAATGATAAATACTATAACACTTTTCTGTGGAAGGGTTGGGTGATGCTGTTTTGTGAATGAAAGAAGTCATTAAGGAGCACCATGGGCTATTTACTTTGAAAAGATTCAAAGATTCGCAGTGTCTTTTAGCCATATTTCATATAGAGGTCAAGCTGTTTCAAAGAAAGGATATAAGATACTGTGATACTGTACTGAAAACAGATTTTTGTTTCATCCTTTCGTTGAAACCTGATATACAGAACTAGCAAATTCATATGGCCTAAATGTTTTTGCAATGTGTGTGTGTGAGAGAGATTTATTATGATGTAAAAATTATTTTGCCATCCTCACAGGCAGTTTCTTTTAGCATTTTTTTATCTCAGGTGTTCCCCTAATTGACCACCAGGCAAATGATAAAGGAATAAAGATTATGGAATTATCCTTGGCCATGCTTTCTAAAAATTTCTGTCATTTCTGTTTGCCACAGCCGATCCGACCAATTGCATCCCTTGCGAGGAGGACGAGTGGGCGGACCCAGGGAGCACGTCGTGTACAAAGCGCAGCGTGGAGTACCTGCTGTTGAGGGAACCCCCGTCCATCTTGCTGTTGATGTCGGTCAGCTTCCTGCTCGTCCTCTCCATCGCCATCGGCGTCCTCTTCGCTTTCAACTACAGCACCCCCGTGGTGAAGTCTGCCGGTGGGAGCATGTGCTTCCTCATGCTGGGCTGTCTGAGCGGGGCTGGCAGCAGTGTCTTTTTTTACATCGGCAAACCGAAGCTGGTCACGTGCCTGATGCGAAATCCTCTGTTCAGCCTGCTGTACACGGTCTGCTTGTCTTGCCTCACGGTCCGCTCCTTCCAGATTGTCTGCATCTTCAAAATGGCCGCCAAGTTGCCTAGAGCGTACGAGTGGTGGGTGAAGTACAGCGGGCAGTGGCTGTTCATAGGGCTGGCCTCTGCCACACAGCTTGTTTTTTGTGGTCTCTTTTATCCCAAGCCCTACAATGACACGGTGTCAATCAACACCCAAATTATTATGACGTGCAGCTTAGGAAATATGCCTGCGATGGGCGCAGGCGTTTTCTTTATTGGTTTCCTCTGTGTTTCTTGCTTCACGTTCTCTTACATGGGAACTGACCTCCCGAAAAACTACAACGAGGCCCGGTCTATTACATTTTGCATGCTACTGTTTTGCACCGCCTGGGTGTCTTATTTTACCCTGTACTTTATTTACAAGGGAAAGTACCTGCTGGTTTTCAATGCTCTCTCCATGTTGACCAGTTCATACAGCATAGTTTTCACCTATTTTGTCCCCAAGTCGTACATCATTGTTTTTCAGCCAGAGAAAAACACACAGGCCCACTTTCAGTCTAGCATTCAGGACTACACCCAAAAGATCAGCAGGATGTAGAGCTCCTCTGACAGTGGACAAAATGTGAACTGTGATTATTGTCAAAATTTCTACAAGAATGGTCTTTAAAAGGTTTTTTTACTCACTGTGGCAGTTTAGTTGACCCAGTCTTCCTGACTTTCAGTGTCTGTGATTGATAATCCGTGGCTTGTAGCGCTAAAAATAGCAACTGACTGTGTTGTGTGTGTGAGAGAGTGTGTTGGATGACTACATTCATCTCGCTTCAGAGTACCCTGCATGAATGAAGGGGTTGGCATAGTGACACGAACCTAATGTACAAATGGTGATTCCAAAACAGGTTGCATAAAAAGGAAAAAGCATCAAATATATACAATGAAAACAATTTTACCTTCGTTAGTCTGTAGAAATGTGTATCTATTAATCTTATTCTTGTGTTTTTCCTTTTTTGCAGTGAATGCTTAGTTATGGTACATATGAAAAAAAATAATAGTGGGATATTTTGGGCTATGGCCTTTGATATTTCAAAATATTGTATACTTTGGTTGTGTTTTTCCCCTTTTCTGTTATGTGTTTTTTGCTGTCTTTTGTTACCCTGTAAATGTTCCTTGTTTTTTTATCAATAACTGTTAAATCCTAAGGAAAATAAACTGTCTCACAAGTCACATGGGCACCATCGCTGACTACTTCTCACTAAGCTCTCCGTTGACCCCTGTTCTGTACAGCTACCACGCAGAGTTCAAAATGTCTCATTTTTGCAAATAGCATAGGATTGTAGTTTTCTTTTTTATTTTGTACTGAGTTAATGTTGTATATTAATATGTAGTCTGCCACACTTGGCTTCCATCCTTAAAAAAATTACATGGGCTCCTCAGATTGGGGCGGCAGTGTAGCATAGTGGTTAAGGAGCAGGACTCGTAACCGAAAGGTTGCCGGTTCAATCCCCGCTGGGACACTGCTGCTGTACCCTTGGGCAAGGTACTTAACCCACAGTTGCCTCAGTAAATATCCGGCTGTATAAATGGATAACATTGTAAATAACTATAACCTATGTAAGTCGCTTTGGATAAAAGCATCTGCCAAATGAATAAATGTAAATTGTCTAAATAGCTTTGATATCCTATAGATTGTGTCACTGTTGTAGATAGTAGTGGGTGGAACAAAATTAAAAGTCATAAAACCAAATTCTAGAAACAGTAGTCTACTAAATACACTATACACTACCAAAACACCACTACTGTAATGCTGGATAGCAATATTCACACAGCTTGTAAACAAACCTAAGTGTATATAAGTATGTTTAGGAGGAAAGTTTAAAACAAAATTAATTTTCATAACTTTCTATTTAGCAGATGACATAATATGGTGTTGTTTAAAAAGCAGAATGAAATACAAAATGCATTCTGTTAGGTATTTAGCTTATGTATGATTATGTATGCTTATTAGCTTATGTATGTTTCAGTGGGACAATGGTAGTGTCACAGATTAACTAACCAGCTTTAGGAGTGGTCTGATATGTAGGAGATCAGAGTGCAGAGAGGTAGCTTTTCTGAGATGAAGGAATATGTTAAGTGCTGCAGTTCTGCCAGTGGTGGAAAGTTTTTTTTTCCACCAGTACAAAGCCAGATGTGAAAATCAGTGGTCCCATGAAACATTGTTTTGGGAGAAAAGTGGACGTCCACAGGAATGTGGTACAGAAGAAAAAGAACCTGGATAACATTCTATCACATGACTTCTGTACCCCTAGAGCATGGTTAATGCTCCATGATTAATATGAGAAATCTGATTGCTATCACTCTTTGTTATTTATTATGGTATGTATGTTATTATGGTACGCATGATATGTTGAACACATTTTTACCACACGGTGTCACTATTTATCACCGAGAAGCTTTGATTAAGCTTTTGCTTTAAACTGCCTACTTGTTCCGCTGCTAACCGCGTGCGAATTCTGTCATTACAGCTGTGAATACAAAATAATTCGTCTAAATAAATAGATAACAAAGCAAATACCCCAGAAATACCTGTCCCTCACTTGGACTGAACCAAAAACTGGTTTTGAAGTCATTTCACATTTTCACTCAAAAGAACACCTGTCTTCAAGAAAATGTAGAATTATTTCAGGAATGTTTGTATTTCTCAAATTAAAGTCCGCAATAATAGGAGTTATGCAAATAGTTTTGTAGGTTGGATGGGAAAAGCAAGTCAACGTCCCAGAAAAAGCTGTGCATGATGGGGAATTACATAAAAAGGCTGGAAATATGGGTATTACTAACATGATATTAATTTAAATTGTTTGTTTATCTGTGTTTGATGTTTTTGTATCTTTTACCGAGGGTTTGGAACAGGTGATTGAGCAGGTCCCTGGGGCCGTGCATACCTTCAACTTCACCTAGGAAACTTACCAGGCCTTTTGGGTGTGTACCACGCCATCCCACACTTTTTTCCCCAAGCAACTACTCTCCCATTTGCTCTGGTTTTCTCTTAGGTTTCCATAATATTCCTCTGCTTTCTGTAGCCACTGTCCCCCTGTCTTACTTTGCGGTGACTCTGAGATTGCCCCTTTGTGTTCCACTGTAATTGTTTTTTCAATGCATTTTAATCTATGGATCATTGGTGGGAAATACTGAGATAGATCAGGGCCTTCCCCACCTAAAGACACTACAGTAAACATCTTGCTAGTCCTTGCTTAACTTTTACAGAACGTGTATATCCTCTGATGGCTACTTCTGCCATAGTTCATGGTGGCCAACGGATCTCCACTGCTCAGAAAAGAATGAGGCGTAGGATAATTAGAGAAAGCAGCCTTGGATTTGTAGAGGTGAATGACATTTCTTGTGCAACGCTAAAAGTAAAGGTAAATGCATATAACGAAACAAAGTAATAATGGTCTGTTAACTACAGTCAGATGCGCAGAGGGAGTTTCGATAAGAGGAGTTGCGAATCTAGTAATTAACAGCAGGTGCAATAGTCGCGGTAGTCGTTGCGGTTGCGCTTCAAGATGCATTCTCATACAGAGCATTCATCCTTTGTGTTATGTAAGGTATGTTCACCAATTCTGCTTATTCTGCAAAACAGACGAGGCACTGGGATTCTAAATAACAAGTCGTAAGAAGACATCGGGCTGTCAGGCTATTTAGACGAGATTCACTTTGAGCTATCTCAGCGGGAAACGGATATCCCTTGCCTTGGGGGGCATGGGAACGCTTGAAACACTAAATTGCTATTTTGTTGGCCCATTGAATTGCCCGGCACGGCGCAGTGGATGATGTACCGTGAAAGTAGGAACGAATCGTTTAAATGGTGCCGCTTGGTGTGGCATATGGAGCCACTCGCCAGCTTAACGCTGACGGCAACAAATTGACGATTTCATACTAATTTTGTGGTTAATGCGTAATACGAGCCACACACGTCGTGTAACGATGCTGATCTCAGCATTTGCCTTTTCGTAGAATGCTGTATCTGTTTATTTATAAAACGATGTAAAAGCGAAAAAGGAAAGAAATATTATTATTTCAGTGCGCTGCAGTGCACACGCTTTGGCTTATTTGTGGTCGAATATACCATATAACTGTATATTGATACAAATGATTTATTCCTCTTTCTCTCTCTTACACACACACACTATAGGTTCACGTTTGATACACGGTTTGATTACTGTTAGCTATAATTCTGTCTGAAAATAAGTGTATTATTTCAAAGGTTTAACTATTTTGAACACCCCGCACCTGCAGTTTCTTGTGAAACTATTTCTTGTGCCTTTGTCTGTATTACTACAGGCACCAGCAGCCACATTCAGTTCCAACGAGACAGCATATTTCTTTAGCCTCGAAATATGAAGCGAGGAAAATCGGAGGAACGCCTCCGGGCTTTTGAGCCGTACACTCCGATTTTCCACTTTTGGGATATAAAAGAAATACCCTGGGAAACTTGCTTCCCCACAGGGACACAATACAGCGTCTTTATTTTCGAATGCTCCCCAAAAGCTTGGAGAAACACGACAGATTTTTAGACTTCTCCACAGCATGTCTGTGAGATAGGCCTGCTCTGTAAGAATGAATAAATTGTCAAATACGGTGTTCAGTCCAGGAACGTCGTCCTTTCAAAGCACCGTTAGAATTTTCACATTGAAAGTAGGCTTCATGATGTAGCCATGGTCCGATGGCATTTCATCTAAA
This sequence comes from Megalops cyprinoides, assembly GCF_013368585.1. Lineage (NCBI taxonomy): Eukaryota > Metazoa > Chordata > Actinopteri > Elopiformes > Megalopidae > Megalops > Megalops cyprinoides. The sequence continues at coordinate 3,891,354 of NC_050589.1, read as the reverse complement.
GAAATACAGCCGGTACATTGTAAAAACGATCATTCGACACATGGGGCCTGTAACTTTTGATCAGAACATTTTAATCCTTTTAAGCGTCTGGATTCATTGTGCCATGCAGCCGTACAATGAAAAAGGTTGAACAGGTGTTTGCTTACTGTGAAATACCTATGGTTAGTATTTGCCTTGCTCATGAAGAAGTGATTAGCCTATCCATCCAACAGCATGGAATCTACCTCCATCTCGTTGTAACCTAAATCTGAGACCAGTGCAGTGTTGCAGAATGATTAATTTATTGTCAGTCTTATGTATAATAGAACTTTTAAAACAATTCGACAGGAAAATACATATTTCTCTCTGCATGTTCGTTCATTTAACTGCCAAAATATTGAAACACAATGCTTATTAAAGCGGCATATGGACGATGAAACAAAATCGATTCTACTGTGCGAAGCTAACCGCAAACCGGTTTATTGAACAAAAATTTCCATAGATCTATTAATTTTTCCATTCATCGAACGATTTCAGCAGAATTTAGTTTTTTAGCCTACAATTTATCTAATAATCGTATATCTTGAAATGTAAAATTAAGTGTTAAATTAGTTTCTGCATCTCATCTAAGCGCCAGGTAAAACATAACGTCATTGAAAGCTTCGACCAACACTCAGTTAAGTGATGAAAATTCCGTCTTTAAAATAATGATATTATTTTGTTAGACGCACAATATACTAAACACTTCAAAAGATTTAACCAGTAAAGCCTTCATGCCCACCATATAGTGTATATGCAAAAATCCTTTGATGTTTTGAATAACATAATGAACAAAGGGTAGATTGATGGATGGTCAAGATTTAACAATATGTTTCAACGTATTGATCTGCATCGCGAGTGTTTACACAACATTGGCATATTTCACTTTTTCTAACTGTCTGATGCTGCCGAAGTTGGCACTTTCCGTTCAGTCCGAAGCTCGGTGCTCTTTTTGTTGATTTATTTACGGATAGGCGCAGTGTACAAAAAGTAGCTTTTTATTCTTATTCAAATCTGTTCCAAGTAGTTTGGGAGTAAATGGCAGATGTTTAGCAATTCAAGGGGGCTTCGAGTCCCCAGAACTATAGTGTTTAACAATGAAAAGACTCCTCTTTTGTTAGGCACTTGTCTCTTTCAGAGAGGACTGGACAAAGGATTCACCCTTCGTCGAGTTATAAAGTTACTTTCCACTAGTTCATTTCGGCCCTTGAGAAAACCCAAAGCGATGTTAATGTGCACCTCTGTTCTTTTCAGACAGTAACCCGGGTGCACACAGCCAAACACAGCCCATTGTGCGAGTAACCCAAAGTAAAGACTCTTAAATAACCTGGAGACCAGTCTATAGAAATTCATGATATTGCGTGTTTGATCAGAGCTCCGCCAACAGGCCCGTCGCGTGGCTTTTTATTCACTATTTTTGTCTATTAAAAGAAATAATATTATGGTTATATACTATGGATCATATAACTTCTATCTATGTCCAGTGTGATTCCTGAGAAGTACACCAATCTCCTCATCCTCTCCAGATATTTTGTTTTGGATTTATGAATGGTTTTAAGGCGGTTCCTCAATTATCTGCGCCCTCGGAGGTTCTATTCTATCTTTCGAGTCGAATTTTTCTTCTGCATTTTAACCAGCTTTAAAAATAGTCTTAAAGTTAAAAGCCCACTAAAGTGCGATATCTTTCAGCGGAACACTGCGTAGATTTAAGGACAGGACAAACTTTGGTTAATAGATAATAATAAAGTCGCTCAGTGTTTAATTAAATTGTATATCATTTAGTATTTCTTGGAAGATGGACTGGCGTTGGGCGTATTTACGCACGTTTTCACTGCCGTATGTAAATGCGGTATCTTAACTGAAAGATTCAGAGGGAGGCTTTAGTATTATAGAAGTAGTTTTCTGGTCTTGTGGCATCAGATCGTCCAATTACACGTTGCATTTGACTGTACGTGCCGCTCGACTCCTTTCACTTTCAACCTGCTATTTTATCCCGGCTTTCACGTGCTAATCAATACTAGAGGACATTTCAGAAAAGGTTTATTGCGGGTAATTGTATAATTGCTTCACTAATTGTTGTTAACAAGTCCTAGAATACTCCAATTATTACGACACTCACTTCACGTACCCCGCTGTTAAGCGTACATGACAAAAGGTTGTTGTGGTTAATCATTTAGCCAAGTCGAAGACAAAACAAGTCGGGAAAATAATAGACGGAAACCTTTTAAAAACATGTATTTTATTAACCGCACGTGATATTGTCCTAGCTGATTATCGAGTCAGATGAGATCACACGTTTGCTCACAGAACTACCAAATGTAACGTAATTTTGTAAGGGAAATGTTTTAGTGCTTAAAATATCCTGGTTGGAGTCCCTCTAGCCTTAAACTCCTCTAGTTTATTTTTTCCGCTATGAGATATGAGTAACGAATCTCGCTCAATTCCACCTCATTTTACAAAATGTTATTTGGGCTAAAGTACTTTTTGCGTTTTAACAAAACTTTAATTATATCAGAACTGAGCGCATCTAATAAGACACCCTGTCTTTTGGCATCTTTTCATTGCTTCAGAAAAAAGGCTTGTCTGCCAGTCTGAAAATCGCCATGGTTCTGCTTGTTAAATGTGAGCGTGAAAAACACCGAAATTAAAAAGGAACCCAGTCTGAACAATAGGGAGAAACCAGCCTGCATACACCAGAGAACTGCGGTCCAATTTCATACCGATTTAGCGGTGAATTACAGCACTTTAAAACGGCACGCCGTAGTGTTGCATCAATTTTTCGGTATATTATACGGAATTATGTTCAAACCACACATGTAGAATGTCTTGAATCTCCCACTGGCTTTGGGAAATATTTATTGCTAAAATATAAAAGATCTTATTATTTGATTGTGTAATTGCATAGTGTGTGTCGATTTTGGGGAAACATGTAGTTGAATCTCTTTTATAAGGACCTTAGACACGGGGATGCCCAGATGAATCCCTTTGGGGGTAGTTTATGGTACTGTTTGGGTGTAATTAGGTTACAAATTGGTCCGTAATTCTCCTGCGTCTTAACGCTTTGTTCTGTACAACAGCACGCACAGGTTGCAAACGGGTTGCATTAATTGTAACGGTCATACGTTTTCCTCATTTATGTGCGGATGTTCCGTATACCTTGCACAGTAAACGGTTTTAAAATAAAATAAAAACACTAAAACTCCCTCGTTCATTGTTTTCAGTTCACTCCTTCAATAAACCACAAAACAAAGTAATGCATATAGCCAGTAGAATTTTAGCGCATGAATGGAATGCTTTTATGAATAGTTTTCATTTAGTGTAGGCTACAATAAGAAAACAGTAGGCCTACGTGGTACTGTCACATAAATAAAGTGAAGGCCTATTATTACGACATGATTCAATTATCAACACAGAAAGCCACAAAACAATGCAAATGCTATAATATGCACAATAGCAGCATTGCCTTCAACACTGGTATGTTAATATATAAGTTTACATACATACTTATAAGAATCTACCTGTTTCTGTTAACGTACGCTTGATAGGCAACAGTTTCGAATAACCAGCCTGTTTTGTCATAGATGTTTTTTTTTTAACAATACCATTTCAAAGCCACTCATAACAATGTGGTTTCGTGTTTTAAAGTCGGGGAATCTTTGATTGGCTTCTATTTTCGCCAGCACAAAAAGACGTGATAAAGGATCAATGGCCATGCGAGCCTTACATACACTGCAGCCTTTTCAACGGCGCTTAGGCGTCTTGACTGCACACACAGAGATGCTAATGCAGCGCACTCTCCCTTTCCATGCTATTCGTTCAAGTCACCACAATTGTAATCTAAACAAGCCCATTCAGTCTGAAATCAAACCCAAGAGCTTTAAGAAACTTTCAAAATAATGTCTAGAAGTCTATTCAGCCTGTCGCGTGTCGTATGATTAGTGCAATCATTTAACTGTTCTTCTGTACTTTTAAAAATCAAAATCAATAATTTACTTGTGGGAATTAATCGGCTTCATTAGCTATGGAACGGTTATGTTTACGTCGAGCTGACGTTCCACAGGTCAATGAAAATAAAAGAGGAAGCGCATCTACCTTTGAAATTGATCAATTATCATAACCAATTTTCTGAATGTATTGTAATAAGTGTAACAAGTTAAAATAATAAGTAATGTGTTCTTATTGTTGGTGCCGAGTTGTTATTTTCAGAACAATCTTGGGAGGCATATGCTGCCCAGATGACAGCAAAGAAAACCAGAAACAGTTGTTGGGCCTTTGAGACTTTCCCAAGGGTTACGCCTTTTGACGACGCAGCGTGGAGAATCAAGGAGCAAGAGCCAGCAGACAGGAGGCGTTGCAGCGATTCTCCTCGCTGTTACCGTTTACCAAAAAGAAAAGAATGAGGCAAATTCACCAGATTTTCCAATGTAGTTAAATGAAACAGAATTTAGTTCCACCAGAATGTTTAAAACATTTTTAGCAGTGTTGATGATGAACGATTAATCGGGGTTGTGTATAACTGCTTTGGCAGACCAACGCTGTCATGTCGATTACTTTATGTTTATTGCCGTTCGAGGTGGGACATCTCGAGGAGGTGTCTAATACTGGCAGAAAATCGAAATTCTGTGAAGACATGGGCAACATTTCCACGGTGCTGCCTGCGACTACAGCGTGAAACTCAGAGAGAAAAGACTGAATAGCAGGAGCTAGTACCAGTCCCTACATAGCACAACAAGTCATTTGCATTATTATTTCCCATTTTTCGGTAATTTTATACGCTCTTCTATATAAGCTCGTCTCGCTTGTTGGTGCCTTGACTGCAGTTCTCCCTTTGAAACAACGAAATTGTGTGACTGTCACAGTATGTGGCGTAATTGTTACCATGTCTGCATGTGTGGTCGATATGTTCTTCGTATCAATTTATCAAGAAATAATTCCGTTTAAACACTTCCAGTGAACAAGGAGGTGATTAAATTAGAGCATAAATGGTTAAGCAGTCAGGAGTATTCATCATATTAATACAACTACATAAACATGTAATTGTTGTGTTCATATTTTTGTATTGTTCCTCCTATTTTCCTCACCTTAAACTTTGCGACGTACTACCAAGTCACTCTTTACATATATATTAGGATTTTTTAAAAGGAAAGAAAATGGATTGTTATATTAATGTTGGCGAAAATTGTGGACATCTTGCAAGGTTTTTTCATCCTTTTTCTTTTCAAAGTTTAACTTGAACTAAACGTAGGCCTATTTATTGTGGACGGAATACATGATTTAGCTACATTCTTTGTAGTGCTGTGTTGATGGGACGTGACAGCTAGAAAGACAGTCTTATCATCCGCGTTGTTCGTTTTGCGCGCTGCAGGGCAGTCGCTGCATTCAGATGTTAAGTGGCTGCTGCTATAAATTCACCCGCGACGCGGAATTCCTCCACTCCTTCGCGAGGGAAGCATCAGAGAGCACATCTGGGTGTCTGCAGAGCAAAGCGGATTTTAAACCTCTGAAATGGTGGCGGCAGCTGATTGTTCAGTGAAGTCAACTATCGTCCACGGGAAAAAGGTGAGCAACTGGCATTATATTACAGGCAATTACTTACTTTTAAGTTCATTTTATTCGCCGAATAAGGTCAATTATGCAGACGTATGCCTGTTGGCTTTAGTCCTAAAGTGGTTCTGTTTTATTTCTGTAGGTGTCAAAGCCTTTGATGGAGAAAAAAAGAAGGGCCCGGATAAACAGATGCTTGGATCAACTGAAGACCTTGCTGGAAAACTACTACACTAATAATGTAAGTTTACAGTTTAACATATTTGCAATGGATACAATCATTTTGAAAATGTGAGAGAATTTCTTAGATATATAAATCCAAATGATCTGATCCAAATTAAGGTGCATTTTTATCGTGTTTGTTGTCTTGGTTTGAGCTATTTGTCTAAAGTAATTTCTAATACCTGCATTTCAGATTCGAAAACGAAAGCTGGAAAAAGCTGACATTCTGGAATTGACAGTTAAACATCTGAGGAATCTTCAGAAAATTCAGCATGGTAAGTTAATACTTAATAATAATAATAATAATAATAATAATAGTAGTAGTAGTATGAAGAAGCTGAAAGCTATAGAAGATGTACGTGGAGGTTAACACTTTTTCTTCTCTTCTCACTTAAAGGTCCCTCGGTCAACGCCAAGTTTACTGAGTACCAAGCAGGGTACAGAAGTTGTTTGACCGGAGTGAATCAGTACTTGCTGATGGCAGACAAATCGAACAGGAGCACTCGGTTAAACATGCTCTCACATATATCAAGCAACCTCTGCTCCGCGGGAGGAACCAGTCGTGCTTCCAGCACCTTGGACAGCGACATCACAGAACAAGCAGGGCCCGGAGCAGTAGCACAGACCTCCGCTAGGCCCGAGTCCAGCAAGGCGTTTGCCACAGATTGCCAATCAATAAACTCCCATGGCTCACAGAACCGCTCCATGAACATTTGCAGCGTTCTACAAGCGACAGAACGAGCAAACGACAACGGAGAAGAGAAGAGACAGCTCTCCACAGGGAACAACAACTTAAGGGACAACACATTTTTCAAAGCGTTCTATCCCAGAAACAGGTGCCTGACGGAAGGCCAATACAGTAATGAGTTTGCTGGTATCATATCACAGAACTATTGGCGACCCTGGTAAAAAATAACAATAAAAACAGTTTTTAAGAAGAGATTGTTTATCCAATATTGAAGTTCCCTTAAATGTTTTATTATGTACTAATTTGCACTGTTTAGATTTTACAATGTTTTATCTTTCATAGTTTTTACGATGTATATATTTTTGTAATAAAATAAGAAATTCTAAAATTCCCTTGAAGTATCAGATTTATTTATGAATTAGATGCACTTACACACACACACACACACACACACACACACACACACACACACACAAACCTACGAATTGTCAGTTGTAAATGTATTCACTGGCCATAACTACAGTGCAAAGAGATTGCCAAATGCACAGACAAGCTAATGCCGCTTTTGAACTCTTTTGACTTATGAGGTAATTTCTTGATATATGTATCCAGGCCAAAAGAAGATATGCAATTCATGTTTTTTTTTTCGTTTGTTTGTTTGTTTCAAAAAATCTCCTTTTATCAGGTAGGCCTATTGAAAGCCGCGCTGTTCAAACAAACCGGCACTGACTGCAATACAAGTAATGAGCAAAGGACTCTTGTGCGATTCTATCGCGCTCAGATAAAAGAAAAATAGTATTAAATATCGTTCTAAAACAGTTTTACATTTTTAAAAAAACAAAAACAGCCACTACGACACAACAGAATGTATTTACGAACATGCTAAGACAAAAGTGGTAGATATATTCCGGCTATCACTGTAAACGGGGTTACCATCCAACTTCAGTGAAAGTAGGCTATATGTATAGCTGTCAAGCTAAAATTGTTCAATGTGTAGCTGGCAATTTTCTGATTAAGAGTATGAACCATGAGCACACAAAAAATCTGAATATATGCATGCGACGAATCCTACAGAAGGTTCCTCACGTCCATGTTGTAATACGTACGTGCATCGACGTGTAGACAAGGGTGTCATACTGTTCGTCCATATGCAATTAATGTGTGGTGTAATACACAAACTATCACATGCCCTCAGGCTGAGCTACAAACCAGTGCCGTAGCTCTTTGAGGCTCCAGGGGAGAGGGGGCTGCCTGCCCGTAGTGCGCGTGCCATGTGGCACCATTCATCTCATTCTTCTCAAGTTTAACGCATTAGTACCGAAACAGTCGCCTGCAAATCAACTTCTTGTTGAACATCACAGCAATTTTCTGCTGCTAATTATTTACGCGCACCCCGGTAGTTGTATTCCAGTCCACTTTTTTTTGCCTAGTGATTAGCATTGCTTGCTCAAAATTGGTCTTTATATGGATTACTGACTGTTACACTGATATGTCTGAATCTGCATCATTAGGCAGCTGCACTGCTGGTGCTTCGCAGATGTAAATGGACACGTTATAAGTTATTTTCCGCACTTGATTGTAACTGTCTGTACATTTTCACCAATAGTGTACCAATAGTGTAGGCCTATAGCGGACATGAAACTTGAGACTTGACATGAGACTTGTACAAAATAAGTGCACAAGGAATTAATAAAACGTGTGTGTGTGTGTGTGTGTGTGTGTGTGTGTGTGTGTGTGTGTGTGTGTGTGTGTGTGTGTGTGTGTGTGGAGGGGGGCTTGGTTGTTGGCTTGGTTTCAGTGCTTAAAAGAACCTTCTTGTGAGATAGCTTTGCACAGGGTAGCACCTCGCAGCGAGGAGAATCACTGAAACGCCCTCTCGCCATTCAGGGCGCATTCACGGTCAGCAGCGTGCAGAGGATAATCAAAGGGCAGAGCCACACGGGGGAGACGGAATCCTCTTGAGCGATGAGATGCAAACTTCTTAAAATGTAAAAGACCGAAAATATTTGATGTAGGTTCAGTAAGTAGACATGTGGTTGATAACTCCACTAATCTTTTCTTGCTGGTCGGTAAAAAAAAAATCATATTGAATTCGCTTTTAACAGTGGCATGTAATCTGTTGCCGCCCTTGCAAAATGTATATCACAATATGTCGCATTAGTTCAAAGCTTTCCGCTCGATATGTTTATATGTATTGTGAGTTACCTATATATGCATATACGTAGTGTGAGTTACCAGCTTAATATCATTGCTGCTCTGAGATGAGGGGAAATGGCATTTCAGGGCCTTGGCGAGACAGGCTGACCGAGGCTTATGCGGACATCCCCCTAGTCAAAAAACATTAAGTTAGTCCTATAAGGGAACTATCGCTGCGCAAAGTTCTGATGCTGTACAATGTGACACGATAAGACTCCAGTGTTCTAACCTTTCTCGAGAACCTTCTAGATTGTTTTATTGGAATGAGAGCAGACACGCGACGGATTCGCTGAAGTTCCTCAACGTTTGAGCATTTCTGTTAACTCTTCTCTTTGTTCAAGTAACCAATCTGTCTGGTCCTCAAGGGTGCACTGGTGCCGAATGCCTGAGAAAAGGAGGGAAAGTTACCATTTGCATTATACTGTGCCCAGCCAAGCGCTCTTAAAATCTAGACGTGTATCTAATGCAATGCAGGATGGTCCATTTGCATTTAACCGCCTTGAAAAAAAGAGTCGTGGTTGTATTTATCTGTTTTTTTTTTTTTTTCAGAACGGCTTGTGAAGTGGGAATACTTCTGAGAAAGCAAACGGAACAGTAAACGATGTATGATTTTCTTTTCATTCTTATTGGTAGCATTATACTAATTACAACAAAGTGTATAACCGTAATAACAGCATTGTTTTCAAAGATTTCATTGGTAATTTCATCCATAGATAAAGGTAACGTCCACATACATCAACCGTTGACACGTCAGTATTAAACCGCTGGGGTATCTTTCGTCTTTTTGCAATTTGTACTCTAAATTCGCTTGGTCTGAAACTGCAGAACACTGGGCCTAAATAATAATTATTAGACTGATTTTTTTGGTATGTGTGGGATGAATCGTTCTTTTTGGGTGGTTTGCCAGCATCTTGTGTGGCAATGAAAGGCATGCTGCGGCGTAAAATTAGGCATATAATTGCTAAAATTTGTATATTAAGCGTGAGATCCGGGTCGCTACTCGATTAAAGCTGCATTAGTACCGTGGAATTTCTTTCAGGGGTGGGAAAAAGGCTAGCGGTATGGCTGAGTGGGTTTCTGGGACTGAAGTGGCAGCATTCTTCGGAAGGAAAGCGTTCTAATGACTGCGCTCTTCAGGCGCTCCGTTCGCCCAGCTGTCTGCCAGAAGCGATGATGGGTAAAAGATCCTTAGGGTTGTTTAATTGATTGGTTAAAACGAAGAAAGTAGAGCGTAGAGCGTCTCTATTACAATCCACATTACTGATCAGTGTAAGAATATAATAGGGATCTTGTAGTCTTAAATGCATGTTTAATTAATTATTCCATAAAGGTAACTTGTACATAATAAAAGAAACGAACGGCATGTTCAGTGATGGGAAATCCAATGCATGGATTTTAAATGGAAGAAAACTAGTCGTGATCTTTCTCACGAGGGCAAAATAAGCCCACAAAATCATGAAAAAAATTAACCTAGTTACAAAAACAAGTGCAGTACGTCGGTTGGACTATAAGTAAAACGTGCTAAATTATTCCACCTTTCCATTTCATTTCCTACAAACTAAACAAATGTGTAACGGTATACCTTACACAATCAAGACGTGTAAAAAAGTTCGTCATCATCATCATCATCATCATCATCATCATCATCATCATCATTGTCATCTATGAGATATAATTGGGATACTCCCTCGAGTATATTATTTCTAATTCCAATGGAATTTTGAAAACCTCAACAAAACACAATATCCATTTTCTACCTGTGTTGTATATATATATATATATATATATATATATATATATGTAGCTTTACTGTCTTGATAGCTATTGTCTCACATTTTAACATCTCTTTGTAAATAGTCAATGGAATGCCCTTATCGTGGGCCCCATGAAAACAGTCTTTATAGACTTTAATTCAAGCAGGGCCTGAAGGTGTTTAGCCAAGTCTCTCTGTGGTCATCAAAATTTTGTCTCTTCAAGCCTGGTAGGCAAGGATACTCACAGCCTTTGTTCAGAAAGCTAGTTGACATTCAGAACAGCGTGTGATATTACCTGCTATGAAAGCCTGTGATTTAACAATGCGTCCACAGCGCACCTCCCAAGATATGACATGGTCTTTTTCAGTTACATCCATGCCCAACTAGCAACACAAAACCAGCACAGCAAACTGCTTCCGACTAACCTGATTAAACTTGCTGCCACTGTTGTAATAACAATTGTTGTAATAACATTTTTTTGTCGTTTACAACAAATTGTGATAACTGGAGAAAAAATGTTCTTGTAGAAAAACTGCAATATTTTTTTTTCTTTTACCCTGAAAGCCCTCTGCCAGCACTCGGTGTGTTACTGATACAATTGGACAACTCAAATGCACGTTTGATGAGACACATCTCTCGGTGGCACGAGCAACCCACTAAGCAGGGAGCACGGAGTTGGGGCATCACTATCACCTGTGTTTGGAGCCGCTAAAAGAACACCTCTCTACAGACATCAGTCATACGTTGATGATGTCATCCTGGTGGTGGGGGAAGTTCAAATGGCAGTGATGTGTGAAGGTGAAGATTGGACTGCGGCTGTGACCTTGGCCACAGTGACAGACAGTAGTGAGGTCTGCAGCGCTTGGAATAAATGATCCAGAGATTATTACAAAATTGGGGAACGTCTCTCCAACTTTTAAGCAGCAGACATCAGACTACCCCTGCCACGTGAGGCTGTCTCAAATCAACCTGTAACCACACCCTTTCATCCAGGCTACTGAACCGCACCACTGCTACACAGCAGAAGTGCACCAGTGCTGATTGCGTTGAAGCTGGCAAACGGTACCACGTGGTCATCCTCGCCAAATACTTAGAACCACTATGAAACTTCTCATAAGCATGTCCACGGCAAAGGAGTGAATCTCTGCAAAGGAGCTAGTGGCGTGTGGAACAATAATGACAGGAAGCACACCTTTGCGTCACAAAATTGTATCATTTTAAATGACGCAGCTCAAGAGTGCACACACACCTTCACACAGCACTGGCCCTGGCAGGAAACTCAGGCCAACCCGCCCAGCCCAGCCTCTGCTGCTGTTAAAACGCACTCCAAAAATGCCGCGCGCCGTCACTGAGTGAGCACCTGCTCAGCTGTCGCTTGAATGCCGACTGCACACTCGCCTGATATTGCTCAAACTTGACATGTCAAATGCTTTCACCAAAAATCAGCTGTAATTGCTGGAAGCTTATGACAGGTTGTCAAAACCTTCTGGGTTTTCAGCACAGGGGAGAGGGGTGATGTTTCTTCATTTCAAGCATGGTAACAGAAAGTGAAAAAAGGGTAGTCAGAGGGGCAGTGCAAACATGCCACCAAAAACGTGGAGCACAGCCATACATACAAACGTACTAGAGACGGTGCATACTCACTGGGTTTTAATCAGCAGCAGCAACCTACTGAAGGAAAATGACACAGAACAATGAAAACGGCTACATCCGCGCAAGAACGACATTGCATCAACATTACACATTGCACATCCTACACTGCACTGATGTCCTTTTTGCACATTTAATGCATATATCCTTTATTTATTTTTTTTTTCCTTACACTCGCCGATCTTTTTTATATATTTTCTTTCTTAAATTCTTGTGTTTTCTTGTGTTTTACTCCTAACAGCACTCATAAGTGGAAGGCAAAGGAAGAATTTCATTGTACAGGGAACTTGTTTCTTTACTGTGCATATGACAATAAAACTTTGAACTGAACTGAACTGAAGAAAGCACACAATGACAGTAACCACATACGAATGGCATATAACGCTTCTTAACATGTGTCTTCTTCAGGCAATGCCTCTGTAGTTCAATGAGAACGTTCAAAGCAATATTCGTACATGCAGTGGCTGTTGATTTCAGAAACCCTGACTGCCTGTGAATTTCTGGCATGGTGCTAAGATGCAGGTGACCTTTGACATGTGAGATGTGGTGAAGACATTTCACATGGATCATCTGCAACACACAGGGGTTTCAACAGAGTTACCCCAAGAGGAAAAACAGTGACCTGGGGGAAAAGGTTTTACAGAGAAAAGGTTGGTCACAAGTTTTAAATCAAACATTTGAACATCCATGTTTCTGATTGATTTATTCCCACTGCACCAATCGAAAAGTAAGATTGGTCACAGTTATGTTCAGAGTAGGGTGGTAAAAAGCACACACACATACACATGCATTTCTCTTGTGCTAGTTTGCAACAATTTACAACTGCTGGGCAAAAGCAACCTCGAAACTTTTGGGATCTGAGGGGTTAACTGTATACTGTATATTATGTTTTACAGTATTTACCTTGTTGTATACCAGAGGATGTATTGAAATACCAGCCAGTTTATCAGAAGACTGTGGGATATTTGCACTGTGGACCTGTGTAAGGTGGGATGCACAATAAATTGAGCTGAAAAATAAGAAACAGTGGGGAACTGCACATTCCCTGTTCATCTACACATAATATTGCAATGAGTAATAAAATATTCATTTTTATTAGTAGCAGAATAAATGCACATGCGAATGTGTGTTCACAAATTTTATGAACTTGGCTGATAAACCAAATCACACAATTTTTCTCTCTCGCTTTGCAGTTCCAGTGTCAGAATGCATGCACAAAGCACAAAAAGGTGTCAATTTATCTTCAAACATTTGCTTTATTTTTTTCTGCTCCTTACAGATTATAATCTTAAATTATTTCAAAAAAGTGTAAAACACCAAGAAAATTGAGTTGTGAATAACCCTTTAAACATGACCAATGTCCACTCCATTCCTCACTTCTGCAAAACATCACCAAGAAAAGAATATCACTTTTTATTGTTTTTACAAATGCAAAATACACTTAGAACGATTTCAAACAAATGGTATGGGTTTTGTCCATTTTATTTATATTTCTGAACAGATTTTAAATCCTTTCAAAACAAAATCATCAATTGAACAACATAGACACCAAACATTGTCCATTAATTTGACAGTCATTAGTAGTTTCAAAAGAGAATATGTTACAAATGTAGGTTGTTAAAACTACTGTATAAACAAAAGAAAAAGAAAGAAACCATAACTTTCAGTTTGCGTCGCCTACTGCGAAAGGGGATATTTTAAAAGTCTGTTAAGCGGCAAAAGATATAACTTCATATTATATATGTGTTTATTTAAATGATCCTTCGATCCTTTTTGTCAATGCTTTTGATCCCATTTGAAAGCATTATTTGAAAAAGATGCAGATCGAGAAAAAAAAAAAAAAACGAAAAACATAACTAGGTTTGCTAGGGCGCGCACGTATGCACGTCCATGTACATGATAATGTTACCAATTAAGTAATCCCGCTTTAAACCCGGGGTTTTCAAGAGCAGCAACGGCGACCATTTGAGCTTTGTCTCTCTGTATAACGTTTTTTTTTAATTATTGTTTTTTGTTAAATGTACTGGCAAAATGTTTAATTACACATCGTGCCAGTTTGAAAACTGCTAAATAACACTCCTTCCAGTGACAAATTAGAACAAGAAAGCTATGATATTGAGCTACATCGTTTAGCTCATCGCTGTTCGGCCGAGAGGCAAGAGCGAATGAGGTGAAGCTTTACCAGGCAAAACCACATAAGGCTATCGATAGGGTACTTCAGTCATGTTTCAAGCGGTGGGTGCTACTTCTTTGACCAGTCGTAATTTATTGGTTAGCCCAGCCACAAGAAACCTTTTAAAGTACATTCATTTGATGAAGCATTTTTAGTGATAACGTACAGATCATCTTCCCATTCCCAACCGTCTATGCAAAAACGCTGGGCAGCAATTAAATTTAGAAACGATAGACTGTCTAAATATTTTAATTAAGGATTGAGAGAGGGTTAAAGAAGGCAACGTGTATGCATTATTCACGATGCGTGGCCAAGAAAGCACTTATCTGACCTTAAAATATGGCGGAAGTCCTAAAAGATGGATTAAGCGGATGTTTATGGAGTAAAAAGGTTTTAGAATTTCAAGTGAAGAAAGTTACAAGAGGAGACTGTTTTGAATACCATAACAAAGAGGAATGTCCAAGATTCAGAAATCTGCCCACCTTTTCAAGTGGCATCCAGCCTTGACACCCACAGACTACCAGGATGCCACCGACGAGCAAGGTGAAACTGCCACATCATCAAGCACCATTATTCAAGTTTAGCAACCTGGGGCCATTCCACCTGTCTGAGATGCTCATCATCCTTAGCTTTGACTGAAAATATAAGCAAGTGTGCCTTTTTTCCCATTTCTTACAAACATTACATGTTTATCCATAGCCGGAATTGAAGGATAATAATACAAATAATGTGTGTATGAAATGAAAAAAAAACACACTTGTTTAAATTCAGTGCTCAATGTTAGGGACAAAGTGCATGGCTGATTAACTGAACAGGTGTATCAGTGCGTGTGCACGTGTGTGTGTGTGTGTGTGTGTGTGTGTGTAAGCATTTGACATAACACGCAGGAAACATCCTGTTGAGATTTCACAGCTGTCTTTTCAACCAAACCGTTTTATGAGAAAATCAGGCAAGATTTCAATGAAACCATCAGACAAAAATAAACATGTGTGTGCCTACCATACACCCCAGGTAAAGTAATCTGTCACTCATATGTTCAGGTTGGCACGTGCTAAACTGGATTTTAAGACAATGTTCCAAATCTGGTCAATCACTCAGTTTCTTTATGGGCCTCGACTAAACTGCTGGTCTTTCAGGTACAGCATATAAAAGAATATCACAAAGTTAACATAGGGTGGCACACCAGTCTTGTAAGACCTTGGTATTTTGTCATTGGTCCACACTTTAGTATCCTAAAGGTTGGTCCTTTAGTATCACAGTATATCAGATTGATATATAAGGAATGTAAGGAAATAATGCAGTAGTATATGGCAGATGCAATACCTATTGACCAGATGATTAACCAATCAATAATTCAGCATGTTTCCTTCTTCCTGTTAATTTCTACGTAGTGGCTGTGTAAACGTGCAAGTAGGCACTCCCACAGAAAAGTGTTTAAAATTGCACACAGCTGTTTTCTCCAACAAATCTCTGATATTTTACACGATATCTTAAACTTGAGAGTGACTGTTAAGATTTGAGGAGAGGCATTAGGTAGAAGTCTCACACATACAGCCACAAAATTAAGACAAAGAAAATGGCTAAAGCCGGAATATGTTTTTGAGTTGCTATGTGCAGTAAATTCATAAATTAGCTGTGCTCGTTACCTTGTGCATGACTTTATTTGTAAGAAAATAACACACAGCACTGCCATCAAGAAAAAAAAACACGCAAAACAATAACGCTAAACAGTGGAATGTGTTTGTGTGGTAAAAGAAAATGTTATGTTGGTGTTGTACAGTAGCTCTGAAATCACTCTTTATGTACAGTAAAGTGTTCCCAACACCATACAGTCCATTCCCAACATCGCTTCATCGTGTCTGCCTGTTTTCGAATACGAGGGCCTACATGAAGTGCGCAAAAAAAGCCTCTAGGGTAATGATATCAGTGTCAGTCCCAGCTGAATGGGAAATACTGTGACAGTGATACAGGTCTGTAAGTGTTTCTACTCAATACCCACCCTCTCCCCAGATATAAATTTTCTCCAGATTGATATCTTGATTCTGTATTACAAAAAATAATCAACATTCCACACTTGGAAAGAAACCTCAATAATAATAATAATAATAATAATAACAATATTAATAATAATAATAATAATCATAGGTCCTCCAAGTCCTCTCTAGGTGGTGGATCCTATGGAATCTGAGTGAAAGGTGATATATCCAGAGGATGCTGAAGGTGAGCTTAAAAAACTATTTGTGCTTCCTTTGCTCTCTAGTTTAGTCAGATTCTTCTGGTCTCCCCAGCTGCTATTGCCCCCGAGGCCTGTCCTCAGTCTCTGGGAGGAATGCTCGCCAGTCCGGTGGGCTTGCCCGGGGGGGGCCAGTTCGGATAAGCGCTTTGCCTGTCGCGGGCTCTGCCGGCAGCCCTTGCTGGAGCCGCAGGCACCGGAGCTCTCCCCCGCGTCTCTGCCCGAGTTCTCGGGCGGCTCCGCCAGCCCCAGGCCCTTCCCGCCGTGCTCGCTGAACCGGCGCAGCACCTGCGGCTCGCGCTCGAAGTCGGTCAGCGGGAAGTGCGGGTAGAGGATGATGTGCTGCTCGTAGACGTCGGGGATGAGGGAGATCGCCGAGGCGCGCCGCGGGCTCTTCATGGGGCTGGGCACCGGCGTCTCGTCGATGAAGTTGATCACCTCGTCCCGGCTGAAGCACTTAAAGTCCTCCTCGTACCGCTCCCCCCGCGGGAGCTGCTTGAGGGAATGAACGCTGTCCTCCGACTTCCTCCTCTTGCGGTAGGGGCCGCTCTCCTCGTGGTAGGAGACCAGACTGCTTCTCCGCCTCTCGTGGCGAGGAGAGCTGTAGTGCGGGATCCCAATGATGTCCTCCGTGGAGCCCCAGCGATGGAGGTACGAAGGGATCTGACCTGTGGTCCACATGTCGGTTTCGTCGTGGGAGTATCTTCTTGTAGGGGGCACCTGGCGCAACACATAGACAGGAAAACACTGTTATCGTCTAAGCACGTGCCATTACAAACACAATACTCAATGAGGAAATCTTAAGTAATCTGATAGCTTGGTTTCTGAGCAGTGTTTGAGCTTTTTTACTGTTCTGGCTGCATGTGTACAGGGTCTCAAAACAGACAAAGGGGAATATTTCCTCAAATATCAATTAGACCAATGGCTGTAACTGCTTCATTTGTGTCACTTTTTAATCATGTTTAAAATGTTATGCTGCATTTTCTCTTAAGAGGCCGAGTCTGATTTAATAATCCCAAATGTCGTCTGGGATGAGTCTTTGTGACACCGGTGAGATTATAGCTATACAAATCTTATGAAATGGTTCCTCCTTTTAGTTTTAGACAAAGTCGAGCATCTTAAGTCTTAACAACAAACACGCTGGATGTTCAACGGTAGTAATCATTACACATATACTATAAATTGATACTCACATTCCACATTGTTCTGAGGACTATTCAAGAGAGACATAACGTCAGCTTTTGGAATTAAAATGCCACGGAGGTGTCCAAAAACACACATCACAAGGCTGGCGCGAGAGCGCGCCTGCGCTGATGTTACTTAAAAGAGCAAACGCCCGCAGCAGAGGATACAGTAGCCTTATGTGTGAAATGTGACCAGCAGAGGGCAGCAAAGCACTGATATGACAGATGATGGGGACGGGGGGTAAAATGGAAGCTTCCTCCACAATGCACAGTGGGAAGAAAAAATAGGCTAATTCAGTATTAACCCAATTTAGAATTGCACAAGCTCTCACAGATTACTAGCTGCACTAAACAAATAACAGTCAACGATATTTCATTAAAAACAATAATATATGTGATAGTGTTTTTTGGAATACATACACACACAATTGCCTCTAAACAGAATTCGGACACCTAATTATTTTCATTATTTTCATATCAGCTTGAAATATGTGTAATTTTTTCTCATATTTATTACTTTATTGCTTTAAGTTCAACTGGATTTATGATTCAGCATTTATGATCATAATCATAAATACTGAATTATTACAATGTAAAAAGACCTATGTTATTTTAGTTCCTCCCAATTCCATAAACAGATATGGAAAAAACTTAGAATTCATAAAATACTTTCATACACATTTGTACTGTATGAAAGGATGGATGAACTGATGTTGTGAAATGATGGCTACTGTATACATCTCTGTATCAGTGACTGTGGGTAATAATGATGTTTTTATTATTCCAAACTTCAGTTATTTCATACCAAACTGCTCACGTCTAAAGGACAAAGATAGAGCTTCAGAAATCAGAGACAATGACTGACCACTTCAGCCATTCTGAGAAGGTAAGTACTAAAACTGCACTTCCTCCACAGAAGTTGCATATGATATACTGCCAGCATATATGTCAAATGCAGGCAGACAGACTAAAATCATACAGTAATATAGCTCTCACAAGCCATTTATCTCTGCGCACAAGTGTTTCGTTGCAAAAAGCCAGAGCCATGACATTTCTTTTAGGGCCTACATGATGCTTAAGTGACAATGCTTGCTTTGTGGGCTTGTGCAATCAACTGCAGAATTGGGTGTTACTTTTGCCATAAAATGGTGCAGGGGTGGTGAATGTCTGAAGGAAGGGGGGGGAGAGGGGTGCATAGCCAGTGTATTGTCAGGCTGGGTGAGGTTCATTGGGGGGGGGGTTGATGTCTCCAAATCCAGCCTTCAAGAGCCACGCATCGTCTGCATCCATAAACCATCTGAAGTTGGTAAAAGCTCAAATCGAGCTCGTTTTTAAGTCTGGGTGGTTGAAAACTTCCACCTCTAGTGCAGCTGAGTTGTCCCAATGGTTGGGCTGCTGTCTGATCTGCTTTCAGACTTCACTGCATGCAGATGGTGTGACACAGAGGCGGTTGCAAGGTGGAGGTGCAATCACGAGCACTTGAAGACTGTATATTGAGGGACATACTTTGGGGTTGAAAAATTGAAGAGGAGCATTTCACACCTCTACTACTGACTGGCTGGTGGCAATATGACGTGGGCTTGAGGAGGTCAATTCAGCCTCAGATATGAGGCTTTTAAATAGTGTAAGGCTACTTTAATATGAGAATCTTTGGAACATCAAATAGATGATTTTGAGATTTTCTATCAGTGAATTCCAGTGCCTATTTTTGGCATCTAATGTTGACTTTATCTTTCAGCACCATTTGTTCTTTTTGCTCTTGCATGTTATACTTTTCTGCTGTGGAATAAGCAGAACAAAATGGCAAATTCAGCATGTCCTCTTTGATATGAATCATGCACAGTAATACTTCATAGCAAGACCTCAAAACGCATACCTAAAATGGAAGTACAAACTATTTTTGGTCATATTTGCCAAATATTAGTCAGCCAGAAAATGTCTTGGACTCACTTCCTCCAACATCATATTTGGATATACTCAAGTTCCAGGGAGTGATATTTTTCATAATGTAAAATGATTCCAGCAGATCACCAAATAATTAATAGATTGTTTGACAAAGATCAATGCCACTTTTCATGCACATTGTTGGCTATAAATGAAGAAATTTAGTATCAATTTATGATAAAAAAAAAAGATCAATGGAAATATACCTGCAAATACTGCATTTTATCTTCCTGTAGTTCCCTCAATGGATAACCTTGGGGGACCCCCCTTTCTAAGGTTGAGAATTCGTACTTGGCAATACGGTCTACCGTCATGATATCAGCTGCGGAGCTATAGTCATATGGTCTGTCATATATTAAGTCCGGATGAATTCCGCCATCCTGGCTGTTTTCTGCAAATGCAGAAAGCATATATATCAGGATTAAAAAAAAACGTGCTCAAATACACAGACAGACAGACAGACAGACGTATAGATAAAAAGAAACAATCCACGTTTTCTTTTTTTCTTTTTTGGTCCGCTTTTCAAATTTTGAACTATGGCTATGCTCAGAATAACTGCAAAAAATAATCCCTTTAAAAACAAGTGTAGTCTATTTTTTTTTTTATAAACTGACTGAAAATCATGACTTTAGAGGTCTACTGAAGAGCAATTATTCCTGACTCCATCTAAATTTTGAGGAAGAGCAACCCGATCCAGAGTCAGCATTATGGACCATTTGGGTTGGAAAAATTCACCTGAGCTAACAACACATACAACAAGAAACAAGAAAAAATGAATAATTTAGCGCCATCATTTTACATAGAATTTGTCAGGTAAATATATGAAAACTACAATTACATTTTAGGGATCAAATTTTTTCCAAGCAATTGAAGTATAGTGTAAAATGCTGATCTTGAGGCAAATGTGGGCCGTTTGTTAGATGAAGGATGAAATTAGCTATTGCACAGGCAGCTTAGCATGCGAAACAGTAGCTTTGTAAACAAGAAATAACCCTTATACATACAACTGAGCTGTGTTATACAAGGCAACCCCTCTGAAAAGAAGTAGAGAACTGGTAACATTCAAGGCAAGCAGAACTAATAAAGTAATCTCTTACAAAACAGTCATCAATCCTTCAAAATATTAAAAAAAAATAAATAAATAAACAGTTTGTGGGTGGGAGGTAGAGGGGAGGGATAATAGGTCAAGTTGATTTTAAAGGACAACTGTAATCCATTTAAACAACAAGAGCACTTCATCTTTCTGTACTGTGGTCTATGGACCTTGCATGTTCAGTGGATGTTTTAGGTTTATGTCAAATTCACATTTTCATGTTATTATGACTCATTAATATTGGCATGAAAACACAGTGTGCTGAACATTAAATGGTCTACATGACCGCATAGGTACATCCAAAGCAGATTATTGCAGAGGTGGGATTGGTCAGATTACTAAATAACCAAATTTAAGGAAGCCTTTTGAAAGTGCCTTCATACTTGTGAAATTAAAGAGATGCATACACTACATTGGAAATACCCCCTCTACCGCACCCTTGGAAGTTGACCATGTTTGGAGCAATGTTAAAAGTGGAATTCAATCATCCATCTTTGTGCAAGTTAATGCAATAACTGTAATCATTCCTTTAATTGAGGTCAGACTGAAAGTCCATTATTTCAGTGTCATGCTTGTAACGGCCATAACACTCTGCCAGATGAAGCTGAGAGTGGGTAATGATTTAGCTGGGTTAGGTTTAAACCCCAGACAGATGTTTTAAAAACAAGAAAAGCAGCTGCAGTACCACTCATCACTGACAATCTTATGTACAGTCTCCTTATATGATGCAAAAGCAAGCTATACCCATGTTCTGCAGAAGGACATGACAGCCTTACTCTAGCAAGAGATACCACTGGTCATAGAGACAATCCTAAAAGCTGGGTTTGGGTTTGAAGTACATCCTAGGGTCTTTTTACAGTTAAGTATTTTTAGTTTGAATTTGTCAGTAACACTTTTTCACCACCCAAGTAATAATCACGAGAGATATGCACCCAACAGTATCGATGTGTAAAGCACTACTTTTGAAAGAGAACGTAAAGGAAATGGAAGTTCTTTGAATGTCCACATCTTTGAATGAGACTGTTTTAGCCTTATTCATTATTTCCAATCCATTTTTTATGGATCACAGCATTGTTCCCAGCAGATACAGTTCGGTTCACTCAAGGCAAATGTTCTTTCCCAGTTCTAATAAAAACCATTTGCTCTAAACAGTTGCTCTAAACCAGATAGCTCAACACACCAGTGTGGATGTTAATGTTTGCTATTATGCAGTAAGTGCGACGATATTCCTTCATTGTGGGTAATTTCTTTTTTAGCTTCTTTTGGGCTCCACAAACTTAGATTATACAGTAATCTGACCAGCCCTACTTTTATAAAAACCAATGATGAACAGAATAAAGCTGTTCCTGGCTAAAATGCAGGAAAAACTTGCAGAGGTTCTAATAACCCTTATCAAAACACAAGCGATTGAATCAACGGACACAGAGCACACATGCACACAACAGTTGTTATTGATGAACATTTAAATAAAAGTAAATTATGTGAGAAAGAAAGGGAAGAAGCAAAAGCAATAGGCCTAGACTCAATCTAACCACCTTGTGAACTATCCTAATTTTTGAATAATGAAATTGTGCAAGGATTGCATTTTTGTCCACATTAAAGCATTTTTTTTTACTTTGGCCACCACATAAATGAATTAAAATAGTAAGCAAGTAGCAAGAATACAACACTCTTAATTTCACTATTAAGATTTAAGGAAATCCAATGTTAGACTGAATCTTGGCCAAAGGTTTCAGCAGAAAAAAAATTTGTATGCCAAAATCATTCAAACATGTCTGATAACATTAATTTTGCATAGTTTAAGCAAACTGTACTCCACTTAAGTTTAGAACACATAAGTGGGGAATTTGACATAACCACACGCACTGAGCAGGATAAATTACATTCAGAGAGCAAGTGACAAAACAAACCAAACCCCAATTCATTTTCATTTCTAAGAATTTCTTATATTGTATTAAAAAAAATCTTAATATGAATTTAAATGAAAACTCAGACTCCTGAGTTGGTCCAAATTGTGTAGCACTTGAAACGCAATTTTTTTTACTGACAGCCTGTGTTTTTACAAAGCTGTGCTTGTAAAATTATGAATCTGCACAGAGCCAGTCCCTCCCCCTCCCACAACCCCCCCCCCCCTCCCTCCACCATGCACATGCGCCCACCCCCCCCCCCCCCGACTTCTTGTACGTTTACCTTCGTCCACGTCGTCGTTGGACATGATGGCCACACACTTCTCCCACACCATCTTGACGTCGGCCCTGTAGCGGTCGCAGGCCCACAGGAACATTGGCAGCAGGATGGACTGGGCGATGGAGCACCACAGAACGCACAGCACCATCCAGCTGTAGGAGCGGTCGTACTTCAGACTGGCGAAACTCACCACCTGAGAGCACAACAGCAGAGCCGGCTACTTCCACAGCGCCGAGGCGGACCGGGTGTGCACCTCCTCCACTACCGCACGCCCCCCCCCCCTCTGCTTCACAGCAACCCGGGTGGCACTGTCACTGTGGGTAAGGGGCTAACTTACACCAGCAAATAGGTAGTAATACTACTACTACTAACAATAATAATAAATAAGAATAATAATAATAATAATAATTAGTAGTAGTAGTAATAGTAGTCGGACAGCAGCCTTTTTTAACCTGTATTTCTGTGTTTCCTACAAGGATGGGGAGGCGATTTTGTCTGTTGTTCCTAATTGCTTCAGTCAGGTCTCCATTTCAGTGCTATTTTTATGCTAACTGTGACCATCTAGAATTACAGTGTTAACGAGCCCTAAATGGCATACTGTGTGTTTTAGGGGAAAATATTCTCAAGCAAAGACAAGTGCCTCATGTATTGTGCCAGACATATTTCCCGAAGACCATTCAGTGTGCACACTTGTACACTACATCCTTGTGCAGTCTACCCTGCCATAATTTTTGCACAGGTAATCAAACAAAGGGGTTAAAGCTCACAGTCAAAATGCATGAAGCTGGAAAGCGCATTAAAAAGATGCAGTTAACCCTGTAGAAAGTGAATACCTCACTTGCTGTATACGTAACTGTGTTAATTCGTCTCAGTGAATAGAAGGCCATTGGCTGCTTAAATTCACGGAAGAGTCAAACATCTTCATTTGGTACACGAGCCTACCACCAGAGAACACACTGTGCTACTTGATGCGTGACCTAATGCACTGATCAATACAGCCGCTTTAAATCAATTCTGCAGGATCTTGTGCAAACAAAACCGGTACACAGTCTTTCTCCATAAAGGGTACTTATTAATGGCGGGGCCCCGCATGATTTAATTTCTCATGCATTTAAATGGCTTATTACACAAGAGCAAGGATGCAGTGAGGCACCTGAGGGGTGAATGAATTATGATCATCTTTGGTAATATCGATGATCTCATTCATATCAGTGCTGCCCACATGTCAGTACAGTTGCAGAACATCTCTGGGGATGAACTGGACCCCTGACCAGTGAATTGTGGGTTTAAATCTTGTGTGTAGACATACACTTAGACCCTATTACTTTAAGGGAACTCTGACACTCTGAATTTCCACCCTGAAATAGGGCTGCATTGATTGGCCCCTCACAGCATAAAGACACAAAACACCAATCAGACCAGGTCTCTCAATCACCTGTTGTCTCAGTAACTGTATTCCACTTGAACACTCTGCTCTTGTAAGTCCTCCGTATTGCAGACTAAAACATCTATTCAACCTTGCCCGCAATGCGTATCTTTAGTCAGGCTTGCTAAAACCAGACCGTGTCTATGGTGGCGGAGAGGCTCTGTTTAAAAACCAGCACTGAATTGAATCCTCAGCCACAAGCACCCACCCCCGACAGACTGAGGTCGCAAGAGGAAGTTGCGCGCTGACTGATCGATACGGCGAATGGGGTAAATGGCAGTGACAGATACGTGACGAGAGGACAGCGCTGCCTGCCGGGGCAGAGGATGTCACCACGTCTCTCATCACTCAGCACCTGCTTGGACCAGCCACGGGCAGAGGTCTCACATTCCCTACCCGTTTTCCCCACAAAAAAAATTAAAAAAAATTCCTAACACCTTATACCATTCGAGGCAATTCCAATTTTGCCAGTTTCCAAGCCAAGTCCTCTCAAGACGTAACCCCTACACCTCTCTGACTTTTTGACAAAAAAAAAAAACGGCATGGCAGGATTTACGTCCATGTTTCAAATCTTTTCGCCTCTGGAGGGAAGCCCCTCCTCCTTTCCCCTGCCGGCGTTCACGGCAGCCCCCCCCCCCCCCCGGAAAGCGAACACGTGCAGTAGGGGAATGCGGTCACCATACAAGCCATTAAGGTTTTAACTGGATGTTTGTGAAATCGAAAACCGCCACTGGCATCAATCAATGGGGCCTGGCACAGTCTAAAGTCTTCCCTATTGATTTCACAGTCAGAGGAACGCTCTGGTGTACACACACACATACACACACACACACACACACACACAAAGTCTCCTTGTCTTTTTCTCTTTCTTCTCTCTCTGTTTCTCATTCGCAATGGGCTATTCCTCCTGGCTTGTGTTTTTGGATCTTGATAATTTAAGAGACTACAAATACAGACACTCTTCTTCTAAGTGGGCAGTCACCGCCTGCTTTGAGAGTCAAAAGAACTTCAGTTTTCTTTTTTCTTGGCACGGATGGACACACCTCTGTCACAGGGAAACAGAATGAGGTAATGGGTAACCATCGTGTCGGCTGTGCCACATGAGACTCGAAAAGCCTGCTCTCCCTCATTAAGCTCCTGCGTCTGGAGCGTTGCTGTGGAAACGGGAGAGTTGAAAGAGGAGTGTTAAGAATAAACCACAGTCTAAGCTCTCTGATTGGCTGATGGGAAGGGGGGGCTTCATTTCAGCTTATTTCAGCTCTAACCCCAAGGAGGTGTGCTATTGGACAGAACCAGAAGATCAGTCATCCCCCTGTGTTTGGAGACACTGTTTTTGAAATTAATTTCAAATCACATGCATTTTAACATCACAAAACATGACACCTAAATCTCTGCAATTACTTGTAATGGAGGCTTAAATTTGATGGCTAGCTTATGCAGCAGCCTCTGTTTGCCACAGTGTGAACCGATTTATTCTCATTGATCAGGAGTGTAAGCACTGCTTTATCAGCTTGCCCTCTGTAGGCTTCACAGTGCAAAGTCCCGCCGTGTAAACTGAAGCACACCTCGGAGACAGTGTTCCACCAAAGCCGGGAAAGGAGATGGCTTGTGGTTGGAGGCTGCTGAGTGGCTGCCATGTCCGGCTTTCTCTGGGGAATGTGACCATCTCTCAGAGGACTGTGGGTAAAGGGTGCCCACCCCATGAACTGGCAAAGGATGACTGAGGTGGGCAGTGTGGTGCCCCCGTAAAACTGGGCCAGCAAAGGTGTGACGCCAGCGCCAACAACCTCAATGCTTCTCCAAGGAACAGAACCCGAACCAGAACCTCCGGCCCCATTCCTGACCCCCTCCCACACGGAACAGCAGCTCTGGATTCCACCTGGAGACACACCTGTGGATCACCAGCTCCGCACTCATCCGCCCACCTCAATCAATGTCAGACTCAAAGGAAAAAAAAGCATATATACTGGGACGGCTGCAGAGGTGATGCCTGAATGTGGCAGACAGAGGGCGCTGTGCTGACATTCCCCTGAGCCCCTCTGCTGAAAGAGCCTTCAGCATAAACCACCATTTACGCTCTGAATCCCTGATCCCCACTCTCAGTCTCCACCTACTGTCAGGGGTACCTTTGTTCAGTGGCTATGCTGAGCTAGCAACGACACTGCTATTTATAATTTGCAATTTGCTGTACTGTACTAAATTAGCTGCCTTGCTTTAAGCTGCTGCGGGCTACTGAAAATCATTAAAAGCAGTGATACGTGACAGGGCTCTACTTCTGAATGGTCCCCCAATAAGAGCACTGAGACAGGTTGTGCTTACGGAAAGCAAGATAAAAGGAAGGTGGCATGTATACCTTACAAAGAGCTTATTGTGACTGCAGATGGACTGAAACCCAACTGGAACTAATTAAATGATCCAATTTTGGAATTTCTGCAGCTGTTAATGATTGTGAAATAGAAACACAGGGACTGGGATTAAGTCAAGACTCATCTGACCTTGCAAGCATGGAGCCTTTTTTTTTTTAACTCATCAAAAGACTCCAGCGTATTCATCAGAAAGGCCTGCCTTTAGCTCTCGGAGTCTAATTACAGTAATAAATGACAAGTGTGTCAAATTCTTGACTCAGTCCAGGCCTGGAAATGTTTGTTGAGACAATCCCCTTGCATCATGGGGTTAATTGCCTGTCTCTACAAGCAGAGGCACACAAACAGGAATTGTAAGCTCTTCTGCCGTGGAGAAATTCCCACACTACTAATTAACTCTGCATATACATATAAATGGGCACAAAAACCCAAAGAAATGACACATTGTGCAGTTAGACAGAGAGTGAGAGATCTCCCCTCCAGCGTCATGCCTGGTGGTGAGAGAAGTATGCATGCGTGTGTGTGTGTGTGTGTGTGTGTGTGTGTGTGTGTGTGTGTGTGAGTGTGTGTGTATGTTTGTGTATGTGTGTCTGTCTGTGTGTCTGTGTGTGTGAGTGTGTGTGTGCACGTATGCCCCTTATGGGGGTTTATACCAGCCACTGAAGCAGAGACACTCGCTGCAGACTCGGTGCGTGGAATTACACACGCAGTCACGAGCTGACCCACTTCCACTTCCCCCAAATGAGGTTAAATGCAAAGGTTCATTTAAATAATAAACCAGCGCAAGCATCTCGGCACTCTGCTGGGAACATTAGTCTCCTAATTAAGAACGATGGAGGTTCAGTTTTGCCTATTTTACCTGACCCGTCACCAAACATTCCGCAGTCCCCAGAGACGCTTCCCTGCACTGCCGACTTAAGTGGTCCTGTCATACCCACCCACTGCTACAGAGCTACACTAAGGCTACTGCTGATGTCAGAGAATCCTCCACCACTGCAAGGCTGCTAAAAGACAAACATCAGACAGAGCATTAATTTTTAAGTGCCCGCACCACAAGTCTGGCAGCATGTGAAAGCTCTTCTTTTCTCGCCGAGTGAACGGGATCGGCGAGTTGGGAAATAATCGGGAATAACCTAGTTTGCGACCGCCAGCTAGAGTCTGAACAGCCATGACGCGTGAAATACTACTGTTCCTTTATGTGTGAGAGAGAGAGAGCACGTGTGGGAGAGAATGTGAGAGAGAGAGGGAGAGAATGTGAGAGAGAGAGGGAGAGACTGTGAGTGAGAGTGGGAGAGGATGTGAGAGAGAGAGGGAGAGAATGTGAGCAAGAGTGGGAGAGAATGTGAGAGAGAGAGGGAGAGACTGTGAGTGACAGTGGGAGAGGATGTGAGAGAGAGTGGGAGAGAATGTGAGAGAGAGAGGGAGAGACTGTGAGTGAGAGTGGGAGAGGATGTGAGAGAGAGAGGGAGAGAATGTGAGCAAGAGTGGGAGAGAATGTGAGAGAGAGTGGGAGAGTGTGAGAGAGAGTGGGAGAGACTGTGAGTGAGAGTGGGAGAGGATGTGAGAGAGAGAGGGAGAGAATGTGAGCAAGAGTGGGAGAGACTGTGAGAGAGAGAGGGAGAGAATGTGAGAGAGAGAGGGAGAGGATGTGAGAGAGAGTGGGAGAGGATGTGAGAGAGTGGGAGAGACTGTGAGTGAGAGTGGGAGAGGATGTGAGAGAGAGTGGGAGAGTGTGAGAGAGAGTGGGAGAGTAGGAGAGAGAGTGGGAGAGACTGTGAGCGAGTGTCGGAGAGGATGTGAGTGACAGTGGGAGAGTGTGAGAGAGAGTGGGAGAGGATGTGAGAGAGTGGGAGAGACTGTGAGTGAGAGCGGAAGAGGATGTGAGAAAGAAAGAATCTGTGAGAGAACGTGTATAAGAATGTGACAGAATGTGAGAGTGTTAAGGTCCATCTGTTAGAGTGGTCACGTGACAGGGAGAAAGTCACGTAGTCAACAGCTGGGGTGAAGTGACACCATTGACAGTAATGGAGTGTTTTTTTTTTAAATGCAGACAACCAAAATATCCCCATCCCAAATGCTTGCTGGATGTGTGGAAGCAGAAATATGCAGCCACCATCAGACATCACAACAAATGCTCATGACTGCACAACATGTAACACTTCACTTTTGACAGTATATGAATCAGAATTATCATCTACTTGCTTAACAAATACCTTTATGCAGCACAACTTGCAAAGCTAACAATTTTACATGTTATCCATTAATAATGACTGATATTTCTGGAAGTAGTCCACTTTAGGTACCTCGTTCAAGGCTGCAGTGGTAGTGACCTCTTCTGGTTTAAAAAGCCTAACAAGCAAGCCACACTCTTATCAGTTCAGATCAAGACAAAGCAGTTCAGTTGCCCAAGTACACTCAAATGTGGTACTGCTCTTACAATTGAAAAAAAGGTATGTTTTTGTGGAATCAATGTCCAACTGACATCATCCCTTTTGATTTTAAGGGAAATGGTCAGAAACAATTGACAGTAGGGCACACAGATTACAGTAGAGAATTCTGTCCATCCATTCAGGAGATACAGGTAGTTACACCTGATACTCCACAGTGCATGTGAGGATGTTAAGATCAAAGACAAAGAACAATGGATACAAAAGAATCAGGATCGGATGGAGCTTAGGCCCCTGTCCAGCTTCTTCTTGGATGCTGACTTTGCTGGTCTATCTCATCTCATGTCTAGTGGTTTCACTCTACAGTAAGTTCAAAACTGTGAGTCTATCCTCATCAGGCAAGCACTGAACAAGATGCAAAACTGGAAAATGACCATGAGATACATAAATAATGAAACGACAGAGAAACAACAGAGATAACACACTCTGAACCAGATAAGGCTGTATAAACTGTTTAAAGCTTTCATATCACCATGCCATGTGCTCCAAGCTGGATGATAGGGGCATCTGTAGAAAGGGGGGGGGGGGGGGGCAATACTCATTTTGGGTTTAGGACAAAAAGCATGAAATATGTAGCGTTAACTAGCTGATTCGAATATATATGCCTCCAGGTTCATATAAAAGAGGTAGCACATCTGTCTCTTCAGAAGGGTCCTCTGCTGCTAAATATTTAATGGAAGACAAATCCGATACAGTTTATTGGTGGCACCAGTGAGTTTTTCCTGAGCGCAGACACGGTGATGGAGCATGAACAGGGCCGCAGATTGAAAGTTAATCGAAAGCACTAACTGCTGTGAGTTTGAAGGGCATCCCCTGGCTGTTACTTGAGGCCACAACTGTAATTGAATACGCCTTAGACAGGGGAAAACAATAACCTTATTTCAAGTGCATATGAATATATATATATATATATATGTGATAACAGTACACACGGAATTTTAGCTAATGGTTTGGGCAACATCCCCCTATTGCAGTGTGCACTGTATAATCATCTCAGTTGTTCTATGTATCAATAATTCATTAATAGTATTTGAAAGACATTTGATGACAATGCTCAGATTTCTCCTTTCTGTAATCTTCCTCTTTCTCTTCTTACATCCTTTTTTGCCAAAACACTAAAATTAAGAGGACAGCCTAGATACCCAAATGATACTGAAATTACTTTAGAACAAAAATCTTCAATAAATAAATAAAAACTCAAGATCAGAGGTATCAATAAAGCTACTTTTGCAATGAGCAGAGATCCACTTTTTTGTTACACTGACAGCAACATGTGGTAAATATTATTGCCATTTGGAGACTTAGAATCTCTTTAGCACCAGAGACAGTTATTTACAAAGAACGGCTTCTCCACAAAGAGCGGAGCCAACACACAGCTGCACCAAATTTCCTCTGTCAGTAGTACAAGATATCTGACACCGTATACTTTACATTCTGTCCCTCCCATTGATAAATCCTTAATCAATCTTCTAAACACTGGAAGTCCTTAACCCCTCAACAACTTAAACGATGACCAAATCTCCTTAGCTGAACCAGGAAGGAAGGCAGAATGCATAATCTCTATAGTGATTAACCATATTTGGTTGCACTTTTGTCTGTTCTTGCAGTGGAATCTTATCTTTCTAAAACATCGGCTCACTGCTTTGTTTCTAAAGGTTAAAATTGTAGACTCTGCTGGATACCAATCTTGCATTAAAACGCTTCTAAAATAATGATATCAATATTTTAAAAATCACGGATATTATCTTCTTAAAAAGCAGAGATGCTGGGGAATATTTCAACACCCTGAGTTGGGTACTTGAGTGATACGTTTTCGTGTGCAAACAGATCCAAAAGTAATAGTTTCATATGTTATTTACTGTTCAACATACTGTTCAACATACTGTTGAAGTCAGAGAAGTACACACAAAAATTACTCAGAATCTCAGATCTGAAAACATGCCATTGATACCTTGTGTGGTTTTTACATCCTTTCACTATAAATAGTAAATCCGTTATTGACTAATCCCATTGATTTCCGGAAATGCATTTATGTACTTCGAACACAGGAAATGATCACATTCCTTACTAGTTAACTAGTGTCATTTGAGAGGGCAATCAATAACGGGTCACAGGTCGAGGCTGTTTTATCATCAGTCATTTCACATCATTGAAATAAGTTTAAACCTAACACAGACAAACTTGTGAAAGACAGAATCCTCAGTCTTCCCATAACTGTGGGTGTGCGTAATGTTGATGGCTCCTTTTTTTGACACAGATTCAGACAGCTGAATCCTGTGCAGGCCCTCATGTTCTACACTTATTCTGAAAAAAGCGTAAGTATATACAAAATGAATATATCTGTAGCAAAACATCCACACTCGCAGACTTTTTTCGTTGTTCAAAATGTGTCACACAGCGACCCGAAGAAGCAGTGCATGTCTAAGGCTGTAGAGGGGACTTACCAAAATGGGAAATCCGGTGAGGAAGTCGTAGATGAACACGATGCCGCTGATCAGGTAGGTGATCTGCAGCGAGGTCTTGATGGGCTCGGAGCCGTCGATGGAGGAGCGCCGCTTGCCCTGGGCGTCCTCCACCACGATGGTGGGCACGTTGAACTTGTTCTTGTCCACGTTGTGCCCCGTCTGGATGGAGAAGGTCTGGAAGAGGGCGATGCCGATGCAGATGACCCCCATCACCACGCTGCCGCTGATCAGCAGCAGGAAGCAGACGCCGAAGCCCAGGCCGATCTCCGTGACAATGAAGCGGCAGTCGTTGGTGTAGAAGCGCTCGGAGGTGTCGTGCCAGCCCACCGCCGGCAGCGTGGACAGGATGAAGGACACCATCCAGATGCCCATAACCGTGTGCACAGCCTGCTTCTTAGTGTTGCTCAGCCTGCGGAGAAGGAGTGACGGTTCAGGGTGAAAGGGGCCTGGCGACAACAGGAAACATACCTGCAAACCGTCGGCCCTTTGATACCAGGAGGGCACTGCGATGAAACAGCCCCGCAAGCAGTGGTGCGTGATGTAGCAGCGGTTTGCCTTTGAACCCCGTGCACCCTACAGCAGAAAACCGCTTGAGGCAAAACGGAACACAAATATCAACTCAAGCAGGGGATAAGAAAAAATTGATTGATGGTGAACGTTTTAAGACAGACTAAAAGTGGATGTGTGTGATGTCGGAGCGATTTCCGATAAACATTTCTTGCTGTGATTGTTCAGGTTTGTAGTTTTAATTAAATGTTTATGGCTGCTGTTATTATTTATTTATTTATTTTTTTGCTGTCATGGAAGAATTTATGACGGAGACACCACATTTCGAACATTGTGTACTATATGATAAGAGAACAGAGGCGATGCTCGAGTAACCAATTTTCCCTTCATTTGGTCCGTCTCCCTGACTCTCGGCCAGAGTGAATGTTCCTTTTTTCTTCACACCTCGAACCACTCAGAAGGATAGTCAGCGCCACCCAATTTACCGAATGTGTTTCTGTCCTCTGGCATTGTTACGAGGAGCGTATTCTATTAGCGGCACACGTCTAGGGTGATAATAGAAGGTAGGTGTGTTTTCCTCT
Organism: Megalops cyprinoides; assembly: GCF_013368585.1. Classification (NCBI taxonomy): domain Eukaryota; kingdom Metazoa; phylum Chordata; class Actinopteri; order Elopiformes; family Megalopidae; genus Megalops; species Megalops cyprinoides. The sequence goes on along the minus strand of NC_050589.1, from coordinate 3,858,679 downwards.
TTAGAGATCTCGAGGGCATACAAAGGGGTTTCTTTTTAAATTCCAAAGCTGTCTCATATCTGAAGGCATACTAAACAAGCCCAGCGTTTAAACTGCCACTGCAGGAAGAGGGGGTTTTTAAACCAGCCTGCCTTTGAAGAGCACTCTGTCACACCTCGGCTTTCATTTGCCCACGTTCCCGTTTTACCTTTAATAGGGAGTCACGTCCGATAACACGGGTTTCCTCTGTAGCAATTAACATGAAATACTGCTCGGGGCAAAGGGCCAGCTCGCGATGTGCTGTTCGCACAGAGCAACTGGAATGTTGGTCAAAAACAACGGTCAGCGCTCTACTGACTTTTCCTCAGCAGTGAGGATTAGATGGCAGGTAGTCATTTGGTGTATTTTTGCGAATGTCGTCAATGATCTGTCTGGCAGACAGGTTGAGAGGGAAACCCAGGGGAACATCCGGCCCGCTCTCACTTGAAAGGTCAGCCAAGCAAAGCAAGCTTTCCTTTTTTCTGCATAGCCCCCCTCCCCCTTAAACCTCTAAACAGCAAGGGCCAGAGATACATTCTACCCATTTGGTTTACATGAAGAACACTAAAAAGCAAAGTTTTCTGTATCACAGTTTTCGATAACTGCAGTTATCGCAGTGTCAGATAATTTATCCACATCCACGCCCGGTGTTCTATAATGCCATGGTGATAGCACAGAGCAGTTCATCTCTTGTTCATCTAACACCAATCTATGCTAGGCCTCTGCTTGGTCAGGCACAACTTTCACTAGCCCTTCCTGAATTGCCTGGAGTGTGAGGGAGATTTACGTCATCAAACTGCATGAATCCATTATCTGAAGGAAAAAAAAACAAGTGAAATTCTCAGCACTGATGAGAACAGATGTCGAAGCATTTGTTTCCAGGACAAGGGCTGAATTCATAATTCAAGTCTTAATATGCTCCCATGGTGACAATAGACACGTTCCTTCAGCGAGGAAAGGAGGCTGGTTTGATATGAAAGTTTAATATCTGGTATCAAAATGTTGGATAGGAACAGACACGTGACATTGGGTTTAATGCAGCTGATGTGGAGAGGGCTGGGGGAGGGGCAGAAGCAAAACAAGCTGAACGATGCTGAAATAAACAGCCCGGGCCTGGGTGTCTCGACCCCTGCTAAATTGAAGCGTGTTGGGTGATTTGCGACGGGGTTTGAATTCTCTCTCTCTCTCTCACTCTCTCTCTCTCTCATTCTGTCTGTCTGTCTCGCTCTCTCTCTCCTCTTCTCTCTCTCCCTCTCCGTCTGTCTCTCTGTCTCTCTCTCTCTCTCTCCCTCTGTCTGTCTCTCTCTCCCTCTCTCTCTCACTGCAGAGCAAACAGTGAGCCGTGTGCTTTTTTCTGCCGCTTGTCAGTCAAACAATGTCAGACGTGTTGAGCAGCACCCTCTCCTGTTCATTGATTTCCTCGTCTCTGCCATTTCGGTGGCTTCCTCTCCCGCACCACCTCTGTCCTTTGCCTCAGAGAGAACACAGCCCCACCCCCCACCCCCTCTTCCTCCCTGCCCAAATCTATGATTCTGGGACCACAGTGAGGGATGTCGCTGCCGCACTGGGCTACACTCCATCCTCAAAGCAGAAACAGCCCTAAACTGACACACACACAATGGGCTCTCAAACATTACATTATGTTGTTTATTTGTCTGGCAAATACACTGATCCAGGGTGACTAACATGGCTTACATTTTCACGTTTTCATTTATGCAGCTGGGTGCTCACTGACGCTATTCGGGTTAGATACCTTGCTCCAAGATAAAACAGCAGAGCCCCATCTGGGAATCAAGCATCTTACCAGCTCCTTACCAAATACATCACACTGCCCCCCAGACACATAGATGTGCTTTATAAAATATATGGTTGCACAATCTACCCGTGTTTGTTTTGTAAGGTTTTCCTCACAAAAAAACAGTCCCTTTTGTCTGTCTTTATACTGACCTGGCAGTCAAGAAAATTATGTTTTTATTATTACAATAAATATAATTATTATAATTTCCCACTGTATGGTGTCTCAACATATTGCATGACGTGCCATCACCCGCTGAGCTATTCTTTCAAATTATGTTGAGTATGCCTGCGTTGAATCTGCTGTTCTGTGCTCTGGAAATTCATTCGTCTGTAAATTATTTCTTCTGGCTTTGCGAAGAGAGCTAGGAGCGGATCCACGCACATACAAACAATAACAGCGGCAGCGAGTGACAGTTTTCTGTGACACGGCGGTAAACATTCAAACAGAGTGCAGTTCGATCCGGCTTTGAAGGCTCATGACACGGGGATCAGATGGATCTGAGATGTGAAGCCGCACACCTAGAATGCATTCAACTCCTGCTCAAAAGTGCTAATAATAGATAAAATGGATCCCCCAACCCCACCCCCAAATTGACTGTACTCGGTTTATGTCAACGGAGTGTAAGTAAGGGGGTGTAATTTCTACTCGCTGTAATTAGCAGATGGGACTGCCTGAATGACTGTTCACATGCTCTGCTAAATCGCCTTGCATTACCTAGATATCACACAAACAGATGTGGCCTGAGAGGAGAAAATACACATCAGCTGCACAAGCGGCTCTCTTTAGATCACACACGTTAGCTCAGAGACGTCAATGACACCACGTCAATGAAATAAAAGATACTGCTTTCAACGGTCAGTGTCCTGGTGTGGGTGACAATTGAAAACCTGCTAATTTGGAGCACCCAGAATGCTTTGAAAAAGTCTGACAGAAGAAAAGTAAAACTGACGGGACACAGTGAAAAAAGAAATCTCCCATAGCAGTTCAATGCCAACAAATGTGTGCTTCTGGATGCATCAAACTAAATATTCTCATCTGCATCAGAACAATAGCAGTGATGCGAAAGGACAAACCATCAACAATATAACTGGATGAGAACTACAACACATTTACCTACAGTGCGGATGTTCAGCCTGAGGTCACAGAAGTGTTACAAGTGCACTTCAATCCACTCACTTCATTGACATGAGTAAGATTCTTATAAACGTTTGACATCATGAGTGAATCAGAGTGGTTCAAACACTGTGAAGGCTCAGTGACTGGACTGGTTGTTGCTAAACAGCCTTGGCAACAAGTCATACTGGCCAATGTGGCACACGCATTAAGACATGTAGATACAGAAGAGGTGGAAAACACAACATCATACACCATTGCACTTTTTAATAAAGCTTGCCGGGAGCGGCAAAAGCTGGGCGCTATACAGGTCTCAGTGATATTAGTGTGGCAGCCAAGCTAATTGAGCTGCTTTGTTCGGATGAGCTGAATACGTTCACTTCACAGACTTAATTTACAATTTTAACAAAACCAAACGGACTGGATTATAAATAGTTGTGTTACTATAGTTACAGAGCCATAGAGAGACCCACATTAGCGCAGTGCTTTTATCCCATTTATTGACCGGCGTTACTTCCCCGTGGCTTGAAAGAGCTGAGCTGAATGGACGTGTTTCCGAGATTTTTCCGCTGTATTTTGTGGAAAAAAAAAGAATACTGCTGTTAAAAAAAAACATCAGAACTGTAACGCACATGCCCCATCTGAAGTCTATAGAGATAAACATCAGACTAAGGGACAGTCACTGGCTGCTCTACTGAGGACTTCGACAAGAAGCAAAACTACAATTTTGTTTAATCCTCAGTATCTACTGTCTTCGCTGCTCGCAGGAACTCACACAGCATTGCAGGCATCTTTGCTGTATCTGACCGGAGCGGTGAACTGGACACTACACTGCCCAAACGGGGCAGGTGGCAGGAACCTGGCCACCTTCCCAGTTTCCTCAGTTTCTGACGGGGACGGCAGGGAAAGCACAAATAGACGGTGCAGCTTTCAAGCTTTGAGGTGTGCATGTGAGAAAAAGAACTGTCGTGACGGCTTGAAAAAAAATGACACTAAAAATGACAAGGATCCGAAAGGAAAAGCACTGTAACACAAGCTCCGAAAGGTTTTACCAATTATCTGCCTGACGTTCGGCTACAATACATACAGAAGATCCCAGTAACTATTTCTGAAAATGTAATACCACAGACAGACACCTCTGAGGTTTCTCTTCCTGCCACTGTGGGCAGGCCAAGGGGACACAGGGGAGGGTGAGCACTAGACAGGGAATAACAGCCAAAGATCAACACCACACAGCCACCAACACAGCAGTGACACGACGCTCTAACCCTTACCTGTAGTTGACCGGCCAGCGCACCATCCACATGCGGTGGTAGGAGAGGGAGGTGACGGAGAAGCAGGTGACCAGGGTGAGGGTGTAGAAGGTGGAGACGAAGACCTTGCAGAGCCCCTCGTTCCACTCGTAGCTGGAGTGCTGGCGGCGCAGCTGGATGACGGAGTACATGGTGATGGGGATGCCCATGTTAAGGATGTGGGTGCCGGCCAGGGTGCAGATGAGGAACTCGAGGGGCTTCCATTTCTTCTGCTTGGCGCTCACGCTCAGAATGCCCCAGGTGTTGGCCAGGATGGACACACCAGAGCACACCAGCCAGGCCAGCGCGTTGTTATTGATGACCTCATCCTTCATGTTGGAGCGTGGAGGCGCCGGCGGACGGGAGGATGGCAAGAGGTGCGGGTGGAGCGGCGGGCAGGTGGTGGCGCCGGGCGGGGATCAGCATCCTACTGAAGCAGGTGGTCCTTCTCCAGAGGCCGGGCGGGGTGGGCGGAGGGCATGGCTACCGGAGGAGAGCCGAGGGGCCCGGGATGGGGACAGAGAGGGCCCGGGTCTCTGAGCCAAGCCAGCACCTCTGGGGTCCTGCAAAGCCAGATCGGAGAGAGACAGAGAGGCACAGGGCAGGCCGATCAGACAGACGTAAAGGTATTACCGTAATATGAAGACAAGTGTCCTGGGAGCTGAGGTTTGTAGCCCGAGGCCAGCATTAACATTCCCAGACTTACATCAAAGCAGCAGGGATATTATGGGTCATTTTTGAAAACATTTCCAAACAAATAATTTCAAGGAAAAAAAAAAAAACAGATGGAAGATAAAACGGAAAAATACGAAAACTCTGTGTGAATTATTCATAACACCATATATTGGCATGGCATAAAGAGTCACATTTTAATGGAATCTATCAAAAGCAAAGCTCCTTTTGAAAATGAATAAATCAGTACAAATAAAACAATATCCTCACATTGGTATGTCAGGTCAAAGAGACAATATTGCCTGCGTTGAAAATTCATGGAAACCAGAGGCGAAGGCTGGAGCCATCTACATGCAATCCACAGGCAATCTGCAAGCAGCTCCTGTCAGAACTCCCACAGTGTCAGTACTAGGCACTCCAAGCCCAGTGTGCTCACTTAAATTGCCTTTTCGGGTGAGATGAGCTGTGCAAAGCAGCAGTAGGCTTTGTGTGTTTTCATATTCTTCAGACGTTCGGAGGCCAGGGTGCCATTGGATCATGGCTTTTCACTGTCTGCGTGCTTAAGTAAATCTTCAGCAAATGGAGAGATCTGGACTCGGACTCAAACGTCTGACGCTGACTGCCAGCGCAATAAGAACACACGGATGTTACATACAACAAGATATTAGCTATAATCTAAAATCGTTTTTTTTTTCTGAATGAATTTCAGTTTCACCATGCATATACTTCAAAAGTGAACCTGCTGCATATAAAATTGCCTTGACACGTATGTCCTTGAGTAATGAATTTTAATACAGTAATACTTCATTTTCAGTTTTAAGCAATATTTTTGAGACCTCAAAACTCATGACGATAAGCAAGAATAAAAATAAGAAGAAATGCTTGATTAATTTAAGGACGAAATGCTACAGCAGTTGAACCAAATTCCCATCATAATCCTCTCTTCTTTTACAAAATTACAGTTTGTTCTCCATTTAAACTGAAATAGATGGACGGTTGATATATTTATTGTATTTATTTAACCACAAAGGTCAGCTGAGAGCCCAGAACAAAAACACTGGCAAACAAGGGCGTTAAGGAACACAGGAGATAGCATAGCCTTTTATCTGAAAAGGGCAGATTGAGAAATTGGCCGAGGCAGCAGGGTTAACACTCCCACTCTTTCTGTCTGTACCACAGGTGCTGATCTAAAGGAGTCAACCTGTCATTGGAAAGCCTCCTAAAACACAGGGTCCCTATCATTGTATCTGCAGATTGGTTTCCATCACCAAGAGCACCTGGTTTTCCTTTACCATATCCCATATACCCATTTCCCATAACATAGCTAATATAGCCAGGCCCTGCTTAGCTTCAAGGCAGGAACAGGGCTACACAGCTGTACCAGATTACCCCACACAGTTAGACCTGAAATAAAGCAAAGCCGCATATCATGTAATGCTACATCATCTTTGGTCAGCACCCTTAAAACAACATAATCCACACCATTTATGCATACAGTATCTCAATAACAGCCGAGCTCTCCCTAAAGCTTTTCACAGCAAGAAGACATATTGTGGCACAACTAGTTTAGTACATTTACATTAGAATGGATGACTGTATAAATCTATTTAATTTAAGAACATGAATACACATTACACCTTTGTTCACACTTTCAAATCATGGCATCATTGCTCACAATATTTTTGTCAAAAATGCAGAGGGGCAAAATGAAAAAAGCCACATGCTTTCTATATATTTCTGTGTGGAAAATTCAAAATCAGTTGAATTTGTCACACACTGTGATACTGTACTTGTATAAGTGTATAAATTATTTCAGTTTTTTCTGTTTGGGTACTAATATCACTTAATTCTCACTAAAACAAAAATATCACAGTAACATGCAGAAACATGATTCTGCTCAGGAAATAATACAACGACAAATTACCAGGTACATTGATCATGTCTAACCATCACTGAAAAAGCAAGAACACGTTTTTGCAACTTACGGTATGCTGTATAATAAAAAGAGTTTTGATGCGTATCACATATAGAATAATTGAGGTGTGTGTAAACACATAACCCACACTTTTATTAAATTTCAGAGCAAATGGCAACAATCTTAAAAGAGTGTTCGTTCTATTATCAGACGGTTGAAGGTCACCCAGTGAATTTTTCAGTAGACCCTAGAATTGAGGAGTGGGACACTGCTGTGATTCAATCTAACTAAGAACATGAGGGGTGCTAATAAATTGTGTGTTCTTCCTCATTTCACTGCCAGCTTTCATCGTTATTCTCTATCCTAGGAGAAATGTTATTACTACGCATCCTTGTATGCCATGCAAATCTGGGAATGCCCCCCATCTTTCTGGGGTACATGGGCTCTCTACTCTATCTACATGCAGAATACCGTGACGGTGTCATAACCTATATTCATCAATCATTCAATCTGAATTTCACCAGCAAATTTTAATTTTGCAGGAGGTAATTTGTAGGCGACTGTGTTCATTTCTAAGACACCCCGATGTTTGGTGTCAACACCACAGCCCCAGCCACTCCTAGGGAGTCCTTCTACCTGTCACCTGTGGAAACATCATACACTAACACCTAGTGGTTAAAACACCTACCGTCTGAAACATTCACATATCTACAGATAAAACGAAATGTAAGACAGTAATTTGGACCTACTTCATTTAATTTAAGAACAAGGTAACATGCACATCCATTGTTAATGGTAGACATAGTGCAAAAAACTACAGAAGAAATCAACTAAAGCCCACATACACTAGACAAATCCTCTAACGTACAGCCACCAAAAAAATAAAACTTTGAACAGATATGTATTGCGCTGTTCTGTCTTACTTTCCTTCATTTTTCTCCTTTATTTTCACCCCTTTTAGGGGTGAAAATAAACCCTGTTTCAATGCAGGAAGCACTGATCATGGTGCATGCACTCCGCCAGTGTTCTTCAGAGTTCTTGGCCCACGATACCAACAGTTATTTTCCGCACGACAAGCCCCACTCTGTATTACAAGAGAGCAAGCACCTGGTATGCCACTAGTACAGTGGCAAGCCAAGGAACTGTATATTACAAACTAGCAAGTTCTAGGCTACGGGGCTCTGTCTGTTTTGTGAGCAACCATCATTGTTGTCTAAGCCATCTTTCCTCTTTAATTCTACACCTCGCCACCCACACACCACACAAATGTACGCACACACGTGTACTGTGCCATCACGCCTTTGCACGCCAAAGACCTGCTTGATCTTCTTGTTGAGGATCCAGAAGAAAGCTCCACCTAGAGTTTCCTGGGGCTGGTCAATGTGGACTGTCTCTCTTTGTGTTCATTTTGATCCCATCTAGACAAGCCACTCCCCAGACTGGGAGGGTTCTCCCTCATCACCCGAGCCCCTGACGTGCTAACAGATATGATCATTTTACCATGTTATGATTGAGAATTTGTCTCTTTAATTTGCAATATCATTGTTTTCATCTTCGGCATTATTTCTCTGAGGCGATTTCTTTCAAATTGGAGTTTAAATTGAAGATTGAAACAGACACCCCCACCGTCCCCAGCCGTATTAATAATCCTGAAGAGCTGGAGCCAGAGGAATTACTGGGCTGCCTGACATCGCTGCTGCTTGGCAGGTTTCCTGATGTGTGAAACGGCCCTTAACGGACAGTGAACACACAAAGGAGATAATTGCGATTCATTTTGATATTCCGCAGGTAGCAATATTAAGCATCATTCCCACTTTTCTGAACAAACCAAGAACTATGGACGTGAAATATCCTTCTCATAAGGGAACACAAAACGAAAAATTCCTGGTTGTTGTCTGGTTGTACAAGATGTGCAAACCCATATATACGTTCACGGGGTAGCTACCTGTTTACAAATTTAACAACAATTAATAGCACAAATAGCTATCTAACTGGCTAGAACTTTGCTGTGGCTAAACACACAGTAATGGCTATGGTGGCTAGCATAGTTAAGGGCTGTTTCGTTAAGTGTTAAAAATGGACGGGTTTATGTGCTTGTGAGCAACCTAACAACCACTATTAGCACCACAGCTAACAATGCTAAGAGTTCATAGCTGACGCGGCTTTGACTCTCACGTTTATCAATGAATTATCACAAAAAGAGTTTCATCTGGCTTTAGTAGTTAGGAAATAAAAAGGGTTTCATTCGGGTTTAGTAGTTAGGAAATATTGTACATGTGTCGGTTGTTATCACATACCTGTAGGCTGAAACAGCATTGATAGTAGTTATCGGTCTGTAGCATTTCAAACGCAAACTAATTAGCCAAGGCAGGGCTGAGTACACTTTTCAGAAAACAAAGGCTTGGCAATTGCCTAGCAACAATGAAAAGGCTTACTCTGAATGTTCTTTTGATGTTAACAAATAGCAAAAAATGCATTTTAAAAGTGCACTGATCGAAAATGAATGCAAAGTTTGCGGACTCCGATGTTTGTATGGTAAAAGCCCTAGGAGGAGTAAGTGTTTATTTTTTGTGTAGTAAAGAAAAAGATTCTGTCGGATTTCACCAGCCTTGGCACGTTTCACATGCAGCGTGATTATCACCACATATTTTTTGCAGTGATTCAGAACTGTGATAAAACCATTTGCATTTTTGCACCTATACAGTATGTACCTGAGCTACAAAGGCCTATTCGGCTCATGGAGAGGGATGCTGTCTACAATATTAAGGTTTTAGAGCACTGATATTTACTACTTTTAATTCATTGTGCGTTTTAACAGATAACCATATATTTACTCTAGGCTATATAGAGAGACAGCTTGGACATATAACAGTGATGGTTAATGCATGCATATTCCATCAGAGAGAATGCCTGTAGCACAGTCACCTTCCACCAGATCTAACAGGGCGAAGTTTAATACAGTGAAGTACATTCAATCTCATATTCCTCCCCTTGCTCATCTTTCACCCTGGCTCAGCTGGGTTTGCCATCTGTTTTATAAGGCTGTTTTTTTTTTTGCCTCTTAAAGGAAAGTGAGGAAAGCTTTAACGCCATGGTAAGGCTGTCAGCGTTAGGCCCAGGAGACATTTGGCATTTTTTACTTTGAGCTCCAAAGGAGCGGGGAGGTGAGCAGACAGGTGATGCAACACCACAGAGCTCCTGAATGAACCTGACAGGAAGGGGAATTGATTGGAATCCTTCCACTTGGTGTCAAGGGGGAGCGACAGGCGTTGCTCCAATTTTCAGCCGGAAATAATCACAGAGCAACTTTGTCACCACCTGCACGACTGTTTCAGTTTCTTATTAACCAGCCATGAAGGAAGACAAAATCATCTACCTGAGTGTGCAGTTTGTTGAAACGCCCCGTAATAAAACCACGGAGCAGTGACATCAGTAAATTTACACCTTCTGTGAGCTCTACACATAAAACATAGAGAAGTGTTCGTAAGTGTCCTTAACCTGATGGATAAGGGCAAGGCTGTATTCAGGAAGCTGGTGCCCTTCTCAGCTGCCAGCTATTAAGCAACAATTTGTTCTTTGGCATGACGCAAATGAGCAGGGATTGCCTCTCTGCATCTATTGGCTTTTTTCACTGCATTATCTGGCGGTTTTAGATCTGTCTGGAAAAGTCATTATTACCCATAACACCCAATAATTTAGAAAAACACACCCACTGGGAGATATCTAGATGCATACACATAAGCAATCCTTGATGACAGATTAATTCTTTTCTCGTCTGTTAATTGAAGTGTGTCATGACTTGAGTGGGCTGTCATTTTGGTTTCCTGTCTGCTCTGTTGTCCAAACAGCGATGTTCTTTTGGGTCGTGCCCCCAGGAGATTCCAGCATGTCTCTGCGTGTGCCGTTTTCATAAGCCTGTAGTAAGAAGTGTTGCAGTTCACGCCTGTATTTTATATGAGGGTCACTGCATGAAAAATAGCAGCTGCAACTAAGTAATCCTGCAACAGCCATTGTCTTCCCAGTGTGTAATTTATGCAGTCTTCCCATGCATCCCTGTAAGTATTTCAGGGTATTCACACGTCCTATGTGTGAACGTCAGTACAGAACTTCAGCACACTTAAGGTGTCCAGCTGTACTAACTGCACTTTCGAGTGAAGTCCTCAGCTTCCCAATTGCTGTACTGCACATCAATTTCAAGAACCTGTGGCCTGCACTCTAAGCACAGATGCATTATCCTCTCGACTGCTTTATTACTTTGTGTTAAAAAGTACTGACTTCCAACCTCGGTTCACCTCTATTCCCTTCCTCAGATTGCATCTGCAGCCACAGTAAACTGGCAAGATATGGCAGCCACCACAGACACAGCCTATTTCAAGTGAGTGGTGAATGAATCTTTTCTCCTACCTTTCCAGAATACAGCCTTTTAGCTTCAATGGCTTTAAAAATGGAGGTGATTCTGCACTGTGACACGTTCTGAATCTGAAATTCAGAGCAATGTTCTTTGCCTGATATGTGGATAAGAAAGTTATAAATACTACATATAGTTGAAGATTTCACTGGAGAAGAAACACAATCTTCTTTGTTGCACCAGAAACCTAAGCCTGCACTGTGGTACAAGATGAGTACTAACTCAAAATCATGATAAAAATAACTAAAGCTAGTTTTCCGGTTGGCTGGATTTAGGGAATGACATGGCATAAACAGGCCACTAGAATTGTTCTATGAGAAAATAAATCTCAAAACTTGGTTGGAAATATCAAAAGGTTGCAAATCTGCCGTGTAAGGGCAATTCACTTGGTTCGAGCTTGGTACATTCAACCAAACAGTATCCCCGAGGTATATTCTCAAATAATTACTGACCTTTTCAGGAAAACTCAAATTAATTTCAAGCTCCAATAAAATGAAGATGTTAAAAGATAATTATGAGGTAAACAGTCAAAAATATTCAAGAGATGAAGTGGTTTCACGGTACAAAAAGGATGCAATGTGTTTTGATCTCTGTGATTCACGTTTTTTTTCCCTGAAATATACAGTTTATTTCAAACAAAGATATACCAGTAAATTACATTTTAGTAAGTCCACAAATTCTCCATTGCAATTTTAATATGGAGAATAGCTGAACAAGAATAATGGGTGAATGAACAGTCATTTTAATAGCCAAATCAATAGCAGATGTTGGTTTTGATGTTGACAGTTATTGATAAGTGTAAGACTCTTCATGTGTTACTGAGCTGTCTACATTCCCAGTTTTCTGGTGAAAAATGTGTTTCCTTTTAGGTGAAGACAAAAGGGTGTCCCCCAATATTTTGTGTAACAACAACCTAAAGTACTAAATGAGAGAGGATTGTACAGACTTGCATGGATCTAAGCTCCAAACACTTAAAAAACTCATTATTTTTATAATTAACCATCATTAAGACACATGCCCCCCCCCCCCCCCAACACCCAATTTGACAACACTGTGCCCCTGGATACTAAATTAATAAGGTATTTCATCAAAGCTGTTTTGAAAGTTGTGGGGTTTGACTTCTGTGCAAAGTCCCACATCCATCAAGTGGCACAGACTCTGAAGTGCAGTGGTATCAATAACCATAATAGCCTAATCCCAAGCAGTTATAGCACTATCCATCTTACCCTGCAGTATTTTAACGCGGCCGGGGAGGTGCTGTGAGGACTGTGGACTTTTTTTGTGCCTTGGGCCTTCAATGGAACATGTAATATTTATACATTCTGTTGAAAAAAAAAATCTAAACCAAATAATATGTTCACTGAAAATGGTCTATTGTTTTTATGGGCCGCAAGGAACAGCATTATTTTTGTTTTCAAGAATAATCACAAGATGAAGGTGCTGTGGCGGCTCATTTTTTACAGCGAGGAGTTCTCTAAATGGTTTCTGTGGCGAAGCTGCCTTCTGAAAATGACTCCCATAAATATGTATATCGCAGTGTATTATAGTATTATATTGCAGTATAAGGAGGGTACTTTCTTGAAAAGATTCTTCTCTGCCAAGTAAAGGCCCTCCAGCTTGTCACAGGTAACTTCAAACTGGCAGTTGTACTTTCTCAGATCTTTACTGTCCTTGAGAACTGTGAGCTGTGCTTCAGGAATTAATCAGAATAGTGATCAAAGGTCCTTACATAATGTTTTACATGCACGCACGCACGCACGCACGCACACACACACACACACAGAACAACCTTTAATTAGATCTGAACACTCCAACCTTCAGGATGAACAAAAATGATCTGCAAGACTTTGAAAAAGACAGTACAAATAAAAAGACCTCATTAATGATAGCTCAACATATGACTAAGGTTTGTCAATTAGTACTTTTAACATTCATTAAATGGTATTTTAATGAGACCTCTACATTAGTATTCAATGCCTGTCAACATCACGCACAGAACATCCACATCAAGGGAATGAGAATCCCATTAGCCTCTGACAAAGAAACATGGGGCCAATTAGAGTTCAGTGAAGCAGAATGATAGTGGAGATGGCCAATCAAATGTCCATCTACAATGCAAGAGGAGTTGTCACCCTCTGAACACTGCAAAACCAAGTGTGGTTTATCACTTTCATCTCAGGTTCATATTTTACTGGCGCTTCAGTGGTTCCCTCCACCACCAAAGACACCTGCTCCACCTGACTCGACTGGAAGCCGGGAAAATAAATTACAGGTAGAGGCCTAGTGGGAGAGAAACTCAAACACACGGACAGCCCAGTGATAGTGTGATTTGCTCCACCTCACACAAGATTTTCTTTTATTTTAAAAATGGTCTGTGTGGGTGGGTGCCAAGGCAGCTTAGGAGCACATATACTGCCCTGATGAAGAGGCTAGTATGTAATGTGTATGGTTGATTAAAGAAAGTGTTTCCCTTCATGGGTATGGCTATTATTCAATGGATGGGACTTGTTTTGAGTTCATTTCTTATGTTATTATGTTCAGACTTTATGTTATATAATCACACTTATCTAATTATGATTAAATATTAATTGTAATGTCTTCTTAAGCCTTATTATAAATGTACAGTGTATAAGCCCTGCACAGTCTTGATAAGGCCTTGATATGATAAGAAAAGACTTTAATGTTCACTTATGTACTATACAGAATCTTCAGCTCACATACCTGTCTAGTGATCCAATCTTGATCTCAGTAATAGTCTTAGTGATTTGATTGGTTCAAATGAGTCTTTTATGAAACCACGTATACAGATCCAGAAAAGGGTTTTTCCAGAACATTTAATACTTTTATACCATTTCCACCTTTTTTACCAGGGTCATAAATATAATAATCTCCTCGAGTTTTACTCAACAGTGGCAATTAATACAGTGAATTGTGTTGGTGAATCAATGCGCACATTAGAGTTTAGGTTAACTTCCTCCAGGCATTGTGAGTGTGACAGGCTAGTCTAAATGGGTTGTCTTGCCTCACTCCTGGGCGCATTAGCTGAGCACTTACTGAACTGAAAACCTGCTGCGGAACCTTATAAAAGCACTCTTTATTAAAAGAAATGCGGAAAATGTGTTTAATACAGACTGTTCTACAACTGCTTATTACTTGAAGACGGGCCACTGATATAAGGACTTTAAATTTTCACAGAGCAAGGTTCACACACACACAGACACAATTACTGACTTATCATCTAATAAGGATGAGGCACAAATCACTGTCCAGTGTTAATACAAACCGTACAAATAAGAGAAGACAAAGGACACCTCCTATAGATTAGCCATTGCAAATGTCCAATAAATAGAAATTGGGGAATAATTGAGGAGAGTGATACAAAGAAAAGGTGTCCTTTATTTCATTACTTAAAGACAAAATAATTAAACCGTTCAGTCAGCCCAGTGTGATCTGACTGAACTGTGTTGCCTCCTTTCAATTGAACAACTCCTCTAATGTCACTCTGATGCCACTGTCTGTTTCCCCCTCCATACGGTGCAGCTGACAGGAACATCAATCACCTCTATCATGAAATTACCCATGCCAATCTAATTTGATAAAGATTGTTAACCTTCCATCTGGCGGCTATCTGATTTGCACAGGAACAGCCACCTTTATGTGGGAATGCTGTGGACGCATTCCGCACGCAAACTGAAATCTCTTTCAAATAAGCTGAAGATCAGCTCATATTTACAGGTGCGTGATATCATATGATATGATGTGCTTTTGTGTTTGTTTACTTGATCGAGTATTGAAATCAATATTTTCAACTACTACATAAGAGTGATGGAGAATAATCAAGATTGCACATGACATGTGTACCTCTCACCGACACACTGCAGTGTCCCTGCGTTTCTGAGCAGGAATACTGCATCAAATCTGGTTGCTATAATTTATGCAGTTAGCAGGTTCTATTAGGGTTGTAAACACAACATCACAGCACTAGCCTCTACCACATCACATGACAAATTTGATACATTTCCACTGGCCCTTAATAAAGGGAGCGGGAGTCTGTGATATTGAAATGAATTTTTTTTTTTTTTTTTTTTGTGGAACACCATTTGTAAACAAATATGACAAATCATTACTGTACCATGGGGGTGCAAACAGATATTATTTCATCACTTCCATGCCTCCAAAACTATATATCTGCTCACCTCAGCTCTTAATTTCTGTCAGTTGTTACCAACTGAAAACTCTCATCTTTGTGTAATGCTTTTCATCTACGGTAGCTCCCTACACACAGACATGCTCCACATATGTAGCTAGAATGTGATGAGAACTTTGCATACTAGCCAGCTATCTAGCTTACCAATGATAAACGTGAAAATGTTGATAGTTTATCATTAGCTTACTGTCAGCTAACATAAGGTGGTTATTTTGCCAGTACGGTGCTGCATTACCATTAAATAACTTTTCTAAGCATTCACTGTATCCATGGGTATAACTGACAGCGCACAAGACGAAGAAAGTTATGTTTTTAGTAGTATCTATGGAACATACATGTCACACTCAAAGGTAATACAACAAGCACAGACTTGCCATCGAGCACTGATAGCATATCGCTCTGTAGTATGAGTTCAGAGTGTTTATATGTTCCCCTTTAAGGAAAGCCTTCATGCTGAACCCCCCACTGATCAGATGCAACATCATGCCATTCCCCCCACCCCCTCTGTGGCCATTGAAACAGTCTGATGCTCTGATATCGTTTAGCCATCCTTCTCTTATCACTCCAGCACAGACATTGTTTTAACAATTATCCTCCAGAAGGAATGCAGTGTAGGCTCCTCTTGCACGAAAATTTGTACACTCCACAGTGAGATTTAAATGAAGGCTTGAATATAAGCGTTGCATAAGGGACCTAAATTTAGTCAGATGTCCTCCTACTCTGTGGGTGAGTAATCTACTGCTTTGCAAATACGAACGGCCCACTGTAAAAAGCAGCACAGCACACACACATACACACACACACACACACCTACCAATTTGACAAGGGAAGCACAGCAACAATTCATCCCATGACAACAAGCACTGTACTGTATGAGCAAATAAAAATAATGAGATCCGGCCCCGTGTCTCGGCCCCGGCGAAGCCACCGGGCCACTGCGCTCCGAGATTTGCTGTGAGAGACTACTGGAGCAACACCTCATTTTCTCTGGACTGCAGTCCCCGGGTCTGTCAATACACAGAGACAGTGACGGATCAACTTCCTGTAAGAGGAGTGCGACACTTACGGATGCTTACAGTTTCACAGTTTTGTAATAATTCAGCCATCAACAAGGCCACTACACCCTTCCCTGCCCCTCGGCTGTTTCCATGGCCTACTCTGCGACTTAGAGCACGTGTCAAGCTGCGGGGTGAAAGCTATTGTGAGCACTGGTCTGAGATCAGCTTACCCACGCCAATCTCCAACCTTAAGCTCAAGAGAACAGTGATCAGACTGATTTTGGACAAGCACTTATGGGCACTTTATGGAAGGAAATGAAAGTTGGCATAAGGACAGGACCATGATCAGCTTGATCATTGCTCTCATTATGGTTAAAGATAGAGTTAAGGGTGGGTAAGCTGATCTTGGGCCCGCCTTATCTCTCCCATTCTTACTGTAAATAAACAATCAGAGACCTTCGGGTGGAGGATATAAACAGATGCTCTCCCAGGTGTAATCTCTAGTAGCAAATCTCAGCATACACTGATCCAATAGCAGCACTGGGAATGGGACCCACTACTGGAACTTGTTATACACTCCAGCAACAGAGGTATGACTCTCTACATATACATACATGCCGTCAAAAAAAACAAATGAATGATTGAATTTTTCCAGAGCTGCCCTTTCAGTCTTAACCTTTAACACCCTTTGCACAACAGTCTGATGTGGCAGACTTTGCTGCCTTCAAGTAAGATTTCCTAGGCATAATAAATAAATTGCTACTTTAAAGCAGATCGAGATGCAGTGATGTGAGGAGAGTAATCAGATCAAGGCTTGACTGAAGAATTAGCTTAGCAAATCCACACATTTGTTCAAATGTGCCAGAGTCTAAAGAAACATCAGAGAGGAGAGGAGCAGCCAGAGAGCGGATCCTAGAGCAGAGCCGGGCTTCTGTTTTACTGTATGTCTGTTTGTGTTTCCTTACAGGGCAGAACGGAGGAGGGCATGTTGCTGACCTACATCTTCCATCAGTTCAGAGTGAGGAGGGATGCTTAAAGCAAATCTGTGCTGATTAGTGTGACGTATTTGTTTTGCCTGAAAGCACAGGTCTACAACGCTGTTGCTGAACAAAAAAAAAAAAAAAAAAGAAAAAAATCCAGAAGGATCAAGCCTCTGTAGCATGAACCAAAATCTGCGCAGCTGTTCTCCGAGGACCCCTTGATTTGTGCGAAAGAGGTTCAATAAACAACAGCAAAAAAAAAAAAAAAAAAAAAAAAAAACCACAACCTCCAATTTGGTTCGAAGCTAATGACTCCAGTGACTCATTCATTTCTCAGAACGCTGCAGCCGTTAATCTTTAAGTGAGTGCACTGTGTGTTCGGAAAAGACTGGAGTGGCTCAGGACTTACTCAGAGGACACCATCTTTGCCCAACCGCCTGGCACGTAATCACTGCCATGCACATTTCCCACAATGCACCTCAACCGCACAACACTGCAATTGCAGTTACAGCACACCGCGGAACACGATCACATTCACAATATACACATTCTCAATAACCCATTCCTTTGTCATTACACAGTACAGTGCACACATATAACAATGTAGTGGCCTCTTATATGTACTAGTTTCGAGCATGATGGGTAAAATGCTGAAAGAGAGTATGTATTGTATGAAACATTTTCTGTTGATCAATCCCTGAGATGCCAAAATGGAATAAAATGAAACATGGAATGTAAGCTGACCCATCCACAAGCTGTTACCCTATACTCAGTTGTTAAAATGCCATCATCTTTTTTTTTTTTAAGTGAAGGAACCCAATATCAGTCTGGCTGTTTGGCAGAGTATTACAGTCGTATTGCGGTTTTCATTTCATTCCCCTGTTCAGATAAAAACTTGAAGGGAGTGATACGGTGCAGTGATTAACAGAACACGGCCTCCTTCTCCCAGACACACCCCCTGCCTGACTCAGCCTCCTTTTCCATTCTCTTCTGAGGAGCAGTTGACACACGCATCAAACTTGCTTTCCAAGAGAGACAGATGGCAGTCTGTTTCAATTCACACGTGCACCTTGTAATATAAGCAAAAAAAAACAAAAAAAAACAAACTGGCACGGTCTTTTTGAAAGAATAATGTTGTGGTAGAGAGCACAAGGCCACTCCCTGAGGTGTGGAGTCAGACACAGGTTAAAAATTACAACGGCGTGCAGTTGAGTCATCGACCGCTGGGGCCACCGTGCCGCAGTCAGGCTGAGTGAGAAATGAGATATTCAACAGTCCTTGAGCCGCACACAGTAGTGTCTCCGATGTGCCTTCACCCGAGCAATGATTCGTTAATGACTTACAACGAGGACGGTGCATTAACTACCGTGCAGCCCCCTTTTTTGAGATCACCGGCGATGCAATATGCCATTCGCGGTAGTCGTGGTCATGTTACGCCATGCACTGTTTCGTCATTAACAAAACATTTTCAGAAATATGAAAATAAATATTTTCAATATATTAGATAATACAAACACAAGCGAAATGTTTGTTAATCAAGAAAAAAACTGTGCTGGATTCATATTTGGACACAGCAATTTCTGTATTTTGTAATGACAACAACAGTAGTGGGTTACAGTGAATATTTTTTCCCTCACCACCGCAGTGAAAGCAGAGGCCTTAGAGTTATGCATAATGAACCACTGTATTAATATTTTCGATCTTCAAATAAGCTCATGTTAGAGTTATTTAGAAAATTAGGTTGATATTTCTGTATTAATGTATTGACGTTCTTATTGTGACAAACACGCTGGTATGCGCCATAATTTAAATGTTAATTACAAAGGAATGGTGTACTATGGCTGTTTTTCATTGTGTCAAGATCATTAAATCTTGAGTGTTGATTAGGGAAAACTCCAATGAGTTTTTCCAACACAGCAGACTGGAAACTGCTTGTACAACACTCATCTGTGTGAGCGGTTTATCAGTCTGTAAAATGAGCTGTAATAATGCTTTGGGTAAAAAAAACACTGGCCTCCTCAGTTTAGCAATGGTGAACATATGACAGGGGTTTGCATATACAAAGCATTCTTTTTCAGCAGTGGTATTAATAATTTAAGGTAGTTAAAATGCCCTATAAAATTGTATTCCCACATTTTACAGAAATGTTTAATTTGCACCTGCAGAGGTGCCAGGTCTCTCAGACTGCTGCCAAATTTTGGATAAGTCACAGCTATATTTATACCATCAGTTTTCACATTATGGCAATTATTCTTTACACCATGAATACAGATGTAATAACTTCCATGTTTCTTCATGGACAGTTAACATCAAAGACATTATAACATATCATACAGATACGGATGTGAACATACATTACTCAGACATGACCTCCCCTTTAAAGGAGAAAGACTGAACATTATTTGAATTATTTTATAATTAAAATTCATAATTTTCTATTCATAATTTAATATATATAATTTAATTCATAATTATTTTAGTGCAAATGGTCTTGGTCTTGAATTAGCAATTGTTTGCTTGATTTAACTGCACATGAAAAAAAAATGTTACAGCACTGCTGTTACTACACAATAAGCTCAAAATTTGCTTCTTTACTCTTATTTGAATATGAAGAAGATTTTACTTTATGAGACCCTGTGCTTGGAAAACGTCCCACTGATATGGTGGCTATGTGGCATGACAAATACACGGTAAGTATGCTGCTTCTTGCTGTATTTCTTAATTGGGTTGCATGCAGCTTTTATCTTATCTTTTAACTGGCTTCTCTTCTACTACTCAAAGTTAACAACAAAGTAACTGATGGAACACAGAGCCCTCGTTTCTCTCCACTGCCACCTCCTGCTCTAGCTCTTCGTTTCACTTGTGCCACGATCGATTTCTCTTCTCCCCCCCCCCCCCGCCATCCCACTGAACACGGACTTCCGAAAAATAACACGCACAGAGAATTAGGAGTTTTCGGGCCTAGAAGTTCGGGCTGACGTGCTGCGTTGCTGTTTCCAGGCCGCTCGGTCGGCGGACTGACGCGCTGTTTGTTTACTAGTAGTGTTTCTGAAACGTGAGAACACAGCCTGTGTCGCGCTTAGTCAGGGGGAGCTGAGGGGTTCTGAGCGATACCCTTGAGAGGTCCGAGGGCTAAGCCCTGTCGAGCCCCTGGCAGTAACAGAGCCCTGCTCTGCGGAATGAGAGGAATCTGACAGAGCTGCTCCGCAGCAGAGACCGTTTGCTTCCACGGTGTGAGATAATCAACTGCATCTTTATTACTGCCTGTTACTGCGCTGTTTCTTTCATTAGCCAATCACAATCATTTATTCCCTCCATTAGTTCCTTGCCTTACTCTGATTGGGTTCAAAGCCTCTCCCTCCCAAAGCACGTTACCTCTTTCCCCCACCTCTTCCATGACCTGAACTTCAGTTTGCCTCGTTGCTTCTTCTTAAATACTCGCTTCTTCAAATCACTAGTTTTCTGCACAACAACGTGAGCAGTTCCAGGGCAGTATTTTTTGTCTGTGCTGGTAAACAGTATGACCATGATATGTAGATATGTATGTGGTAATTGTTTTATAAAAACATATAAAACAGGTGTCTCAGCTGGCTCAGAGAAATGTATATACCAGAAATCCAGTTTGATTTCATAGTTATAAATGAAAATGTCTCTTGCAGTGGAAAAGCTGCAAGTGTATTTTTATTGTATTCGGTGGCAATGTCTGATAAATTATACTGTGAAAACATATGCAGATAATGTTTTATATCAATGAAAATACAGTTTAAGTGCAATAACTGTAAACTGTAAACACAATTGGCAGTCTAGTTGAAATGTAAAATAATGAATAATATTCTTTTCAAAGGAGATTATTTTTAAGCACACTGCTTTTTCTATAATCTTATGTTGCAATGCATAGTTGCTTTCAGCAAGATTTCTATTGTGTTAGGCTTTTTATCATGATTTTTAGCCAGTAAGACATAATACAACATCTCCGTCAACTCTGTCCATCATCACTGTCAAACACCTTCCTATCTGTACCTGCACTACACTACATAAAATTTCAGCTAAACTGTAAGCTTGTGTAAACTGTGTAAACTTGGCTCTGTTGATATAGTGAACGTACCTGCACCGTACTATCTCAAACTGAACCGGGCCAGTTATAGATCCATGAACCATGTAATGCTGCAATTACATTTTAGTTAGAATTTAATTTGAATTAGAGTAGTGTATTCTATCATTGTATCATTGTATAGTTCCAGGCCTGTTCTATCGAACGCATTATCATTTCACTAATTATTATTCAGCTTGTAATCAGACTGCCATGTTAGCATTTTGAAGCCAGTTTTTTCTTGGTGGTACCTTTATCACAAAACAGGAGAGAACATTAACCAACTGTCATCAGACTTTGTAGGCCTTTCATTTTTCTGACAAGATGCAGTCGTACTAGTTCTGAATAGAAGACTTTACAAGCCTGACATTTTCTGATGTTCATGAACATGTTTTCAGTTTTTTGAAACAAAAACTAAAGCCCATCTACTGGATGTGTGATTGCAGTGTCCAACCACACATTTTCTCTCAGCATTGTACAAGGGAGTCCTCAAAAACAAAACATTTCAAGCTCTGAATAATGCAGTATGTAAATATGAAAATATTAGTTTAGTTAAGTAGTGAATTTTTTTCAGAGAAGCGCCTTGGGTTCACTTCAGTCTGCCGTTTGTTGGACCGGCACAGGAATCCTGGTATAGTGCGGCCCTGCACAACTGACACACATGTACTATATAAATCGTCTCTCAGCTGACACCCTCTGCATCTATCTATCTATCCATGTCAGTCGCTCTGTGAAGAGCTCAGAGCCCCCAAGAGATGTTCTGTATCATCAGCACCCCCAGGTAAGACCTCTGCTCAGCTGTCTGGAACATTTTCACTGCCAGCTCGAGGCCTGGTGATGCACTGTGCGGACACCTTACAGCACAGCGCCTTGGGTTTTTCCCACCTGGAAGTGCGAAATTCTCCCGCTCTGCCCTCTGTATAGCCTTTCAAAAATCCGCTCTGAATCGCTCTGCTTTGCAGATGCCACCAGACAACAGTGGAAAGGGAATAAACAGAAACGCAGGCCCATTGCTAAAGGCTAAATTTACATACATGACCCTGGCATGCAATCAGTTTAAAATGGTAGCTTTTGACCTTGCCCCCATTTTATGTTAATGCCAAGTTCTATAAAACTTTACTTATGCAATGCAGTATAGATTTGGAAGCTGCAGGATCCTCTCTACAGACAAACAAGTAGATTGGTGTCTTCCATCCAAACCATTGCATCAGTGGGGATTCATGCAGAAGGGAATCACGATATAAGATGTGATTATAAAACATAAGGTGACTATTATAATCTGTACATACAAAAATGGTACAGTTTTTATTACAGCCTCCTCAATTAGCTCAAAACAAATAACATTATTTTCAAACACAGAAAGGTTGCTGCCAAGATTCTTTTGCACGTAAATTGAAAATTTGATGCTGTGCACCACAACAGTTTAATGCCTTGAGTGTTACATGGCTCTAGCACATGAAGCAATTACTTGATATTCTTCGCTGCTTGTAAGAATGTAAGCATTATACAGGGAACACAGCTATTCCCCTGAGACATGCAAACAAAGAATGCATGCAAGACAAGAACCACAAGTGTAGATAAAGGCCTGGTATGTTTCAGCTCCCCTGGGATGGTCATCATTCATGTTACAGCACACTCAGTTCACTGATATAAATTTAACATAATGTATATTGCTTCTGATGAGAGATACAGAAACCCAGACTGAAAATCCACATTAACATCAACTGGCATTAAGAATAGTGATTTCTTGACATTCTAAACAAAATATCATTCATATTCAGGCAAACACTTGTAAATACTGCATAGAAATTTAAAATAAGAACACAACCAGGGGCTTGGGGGGGGCAGCTGGTAGCATCCAAGGCCTACCAGTTAGCAACTTGTGGCGAACAGAATCACAGACGGAAAAAAGCAATGAATTTTATGAGTGCAGCAAAGAAATTCACAAGTGATGGTATTACCGCATATTTAAAAATGAGAAAACCCTGAACAGTTGAAATGGACAAATATAAGACCATCACAATACAGAAACATGCAAACTGTAGTATTAATTGTAGATAAATTGAAGAGGTGACCTGTTGTCACACAAATTGCACAGACAATCAAGGGGCTACTGTTAATTCAAGTATAACAGCTATTTCCTTAAAATGACAACGATCCGATTCATAAACTTTATCTACAGCTATAATCTCAATGTACACCTGAGCAAGTATAGCATTATTGAGTAACTCTGGCATGGTAATTTGGTTCAATTTCATACTTGTAGCCATAGAACATGGTGTGTACTGCCATTTCAGAAGTGGGCTTTCGAGGCGCTTTGTGACATCTTTGTGACATTACTGCGGCCTATTCTGCAGGGCAACTAAATCAATGCTAATCTAAAACAGACACAAACTGCTGGATTACAACAGAATTGTTTTATCTGAAAATCTCAGTCGTGGTAAAGCGATCTCCTATCCACACCAAAGGGAGCAACGTGAGACACTGCGTGAGGTTTGTTCTGATCCGTGAGGCTTTTGACATTCCAGGTTTGCTCTCGTCCTCATAAGTCTTGAAATCATCAGGTAATCACTTCACCCACAGGAAATCTCCTCCTCACTCTGCATTCAAGTGCATTCTGTGTCACAATCTCTGTTCAAGTGTATTCTGAGCCAAGGGTGAAAACCTGTGTTCTGGAGTCTTGGTTGTAACTCATGTAATTAAATCCAAAGCAAAGTTTTTGAGGTAATTGAGGCTGACTTGTTTTAATCATATACAATAATTTACCAAAAAACGCACAGAATCACTTTGTTTACCTAGTTTGTTACCTCATAACAAACAGACCTGCAACTGCCTGTCTTCCAACTTAATTTCAAACGTAAACTGCTAAAAAAAGGTGGTAATTCAGGTTCAAAATAATGTATCACATACAATTTATTATATAATAGTTTACTCTCACGATAAACATTTGTGAAAATCTGACCAAAAACTAATGAGACCAGTTGATTTAATTTATTGTGGAAGGACTCAACGATAAAGAATCATTTCACGAGCAGATCCATTCTTGGTTTACTTGATTTGACCAAAGCAACCAAGGGGAAAATTCGTTCTGCATTAGCGTTTTTGCAGACAGCCACTGCACGTTCGCATTACTGCAATTATTTGTCTTTCGTCGATACTATTAATAAGCAATCGCCGGCAATGCAGTTTATAAAATGAGCAAGGTGGAAAGAAAGAGGTGAAGAGTACGTAATGTCAATGACGTAACGGGGCAGTGTCAGAATAAAACAGCGCTGTACGTTGTCATCAACGGTATACGAATAAATATAACAGCCGTTTCATTTCTATTTCTCAACAGTAAAACAACAATTAAAAGCGCGTTTAAATATTCCCTGTGAAATAACGGTCAAACGCCATTCTTTATCAATGCCTCAAATCCGCCGGTGCTTCAGACCGCTTAGATTCATAGTCACACGGAATCCTTTGAAACAATGGAGTGATGCACGGTGGCTTCCATTCAGACCAGAATATGATTTCTGAATCGTCACACTCTTGGTTTCACTCACTCCAGCTCCAACACACCCATTATTTCTGTATCACCTAAACTGCTTGCATATCCCGGTCTTCTGATTAGCACACGTGTTTTGTTTGACATGTTTGTTTTTTAATGCTGCCATTATTGTTGAAAATATTCAGCGGACTTTTGTAGAGCCCAGTCTTCACCCGCTGCCGCTGGGATTCATTAACAGTCACCCTCTATGAATTCAAAGTGCCGTATCAAAAGCAATCAAGGGTAAGTTCTTCCAGTGCCAGTCCAAAACCATTTCTTGTCGTATGTCACTGAGCAATCAGTACAACATGGTGACTGTAAGTGACCTTATCTTTGCATGATTTTGCACGAATTAAGTTATTTTCCCAGGTGAAGCGTGCGGCTTCACAAGCGCACATCACAGACAAGGTCTGACCTTGTATATCAAGAGAAACTGGAAATATTCGTCAAACATTATATATTTAACTAAATAATTATGTAG
This sequence comes from Megalops cyprinoides, assembly GCF_013368585.1. NCBI lineage: Eukaryota > Metazoa > Chordata > Actinopteri > Elopiformes > Megalopidae > Megalops > Megalops cyprinoides. The sequence goes on along the minus strand of NC_050589.1, from coordinate 3,833,178 downwards.
AGCTGGTGTATACGCAACCATGACATCATGTACAAAATAATCGCTCGTTACCTCTTCGACGAAGTCTTTTGGTATCCAGAAATCTTCACAAGGAAATTCTTCTTTTAGTGTTACGGTTCCCGTTTAAGTCCAAAGCAGTTGTGTTCAGCCCTTGCATTCCAAACTGTGAGACGGTATGGTCGACAGTAAACATCTGTCCGAAGCGTATGTCATTTAGAACACAAGCTGGCAGTCCCGAAAGGGAAACAATCACAACTGGATATTGCATTTATATCATTAAAGTGCATCCTTTACTACATCTGAAAAGGATGTCTGCTCCTCGGCTGCGTGTGGACAAAAAGAGAAATTATTAGATTATGTCACAGGAAAAAAAAGTAAAGGCAAGCAACTGCGTTATTTGCGTCGATGCAGGCAGTATATTTGCACACTGCTGAAAGTGAAAATCATCGCATCACGGGAAGATCGTGTTGCAGTTGCAGAAGGGAGGAATGAATGAGATGTACGTCTGATCACACAGTGCATTCATGCCTGCGCGCGCTCTCTCCGGGTACTGTGTGCATCGCTCCATCCCTCGACGGGTGAGAGCGAGTCGCAACCTCCTGAAATTAATTTATTCATTTAAGTAGGTTGTTTTTCGCTAATTATGGTATTAACGGTTCTCTACTCGGTGTGGAAAAAACAGACGTAGCGCAGTCGACGTCGTTCAATGTTAACAAAACACTTTGGAGCACATTCTTCGCTGTAACCCAGTACTAAATCTTGGAATTGTAGCTGATTTTCCCCCACTAATCTTATAATGAATATCAGCTTCTCCTGAGACAGTTAATCGAGGCGATTAATTGTGTTATGGGAAGCACGTAAAACGGTCAGATGCGGACGTACATCAAGTTAACTGGTTTAGAGATACAGCATCTGTCGATTCATCTCATTTTGGAGCGGAATCCCTCACGTTACGAATGTGGATGCGCTGGAGACGTGACAGTAGGATCCATTAGCAGTGCGAGATGAAGGCCAGGCCTGCTAAATTAAATATGCACGACGCGAGCTAAGGAAGGACTGCGCGTATTTGCAGGGCACGATCTGCAGCACGGAGTGTTAAGGATTAAATCAGTAGGTTAAAAAGGAGAAGCGTTAATCGTATCTGTTTGTCGTTGAGCTGATCTGTAATTCCTCTTTCAAAAATAATACTCGCTTACAATTTTTCGTGCACGTTCACTCGGCCCTCATCATTGACATTATTGCGTTATTATGTAACTTCCACGGGGAGGATTTTTTCCCCTGATGATTTGTTATCCGCGTGAATGGAATCCTCCTTAAGGCTAATATTGCATCCAGTGAGAAAAATAATAAAAGTAATTCAGCAGAATGACCGACGAAGGAAGAACGTGATTTTAATTGCTTAAATATTGTGCAATGCATCTATATTTTCAAGTCTCAATATTTATGCAGTCTTTTCTTGGACTAGTAACTGCTTCCTACTGCAGAATTCCTACTTGAGAATGCTTCTCAGGAGATGTGTGTTTGTGGTCTAAACAGGAACATGTGGAAGTAATTGTCATCGTACAGTTTTTCCATGATTGTTTATTCACTTCTTATAAAACTGTTTTTTCCCTAAACATACAGTACATGTATACTGATACCTTTTTTGCGATAGGATAATAAGCAATAGCTGGTGAAATAATTCATTAGCAGTCATAACTGCAGGTTTACATTAAACATAGTCAGCCTGTTAAGTGTGTTTTTTTGACTCACTGAGTGTCAGAAAATGTGTCGCCCTATTTATACATGGTTATATTTTTAGAAAAACAAAGTATACATGTCTGGAGCTTTGACTGAATGTTTCTGGTATTGGTTTGATTAATTGATCATTAATGACTAATGGTGAAATCTTTGAGTGCCTTTAACAGTCGCATGAGCTCTTCATTATCTCAGTGGTCAGAGAGGTGATTTGTCACGGCTGATGAGGCCATTTAACTTGTTGAATGTCAGGCCTTGGGCGAGTCGAGAAAGCGAAAAATAGAAAGGAGCTAATGCATCCCGTTTGTCATGCTGTTGGTACATTGGAAGGCCAGACTCTAAACCTGACAGTCCTGTTGCTTGCTGCTTTGGGTGTCCACAGCCAGCAGTGTCTAACCTGGCAAGATGTTAAACCCAGTCTGTCAATGATATGCCAATATCAGGGAGACCATGAGCCACGCCAGCCTGCCCAGAATGTGACATCATGGTGCTCCAGTTTTGTGATCATTTGTGCACTGCCAATTCCTCGGCATCGGAAACAGCAGGTTGCAATAACCCAAAAGGAGGCCGGAGAACCCCGCAGGAGGGGTCAGTGCACACCAGTATCCGTCACTGCAAGAGCCGAGCCCTCTTCAGTGGAAAATCAAGGGTTTGAGTAGACCACCCTGACAGATGTCAGTGAGTTGGGCCTGGAAGTACTGAACGATAAGTGATGTGTGCAGCAGACCAGTCGGTGCAGTGGTCCAAGTGTGACAGTCTGACAAGAGTGTCGAATCGCTGCAGAATTTCCAACTGTAGTAATTGATGGCAACCTGCACTGCAGTACATCGCTAGGCCTGGATACTGCTGCCTGGCACCTCTGATTGGGAACCGTCAGTGCAAAAACAATCAAGAAGATGGAGCATGATGGATAATTCAATCTTGGCGGATTGTTGTGACTCGTGATCTGCCCAAATTTGGTTTGTCATTGACAGACTGTGTTTGGTTCTGACGTCTCGCCAAGTTAGAAATTGCTGGCTGCAAACACCCCAGACAGCCAGCAACAGTGTGCTAACTTAGCCCAGCCTCCAACATAACGATGGTACAGAGGCATTTTTCTCTGAATAAGCAGGGCACGTTGGTTCCTTTTTCATTTTTTTTCCCCTTTCTTGATTTTCACCAGCCTTAACATTTAACAGGTTCACCTCATCACTTTTGCCCGTTCACCTCTCTGACTAATGAGGCCATGCAGTGCTTGTGCAACCCGACATGACATTAGAGTGTACCGTAGATAGTCCTGAACTACCGCATAATTGAATTGATTCCAAAAACATTGAATCAAATGTCCTGGAAATAAAATAAAAATAAGAATTGTTAGTAGTTGTATTTGTGCACCTATTGAGTAAGCTGTACGTGTCAGTGAGACAAGAATGGGATGGAAGGAGAGAATACTGCAACACTGATTCATGAAATCACCATTCTGTATGGGCACATTAGCCTGATGACAGTGTGGTTATAGAAACCTTTGTGCCAACAGAAAAAAGTGTCAGCATGAAGTAGTGCTGAGAAAGCCTCTTATTTATTTCATTTAATAAAAAACTGTCCAAAAAAATCCCAAATTCTTAGACCTACCTGCTAAGCAGACCATGTGCGTGACCAATCATGATTTTACTTGACTGGTTACAACCTAAAATGCTTGCTTATACTCCACTCTGAGTGGCTCATAGTGCAGCCTATCCTGGCTCGGCAGCTGGAGCTGTGGGTGGGACTAATGAATTTGGACTGGGGCTTGTCAGCACCGATCACTCAGCAGTCGGGGTAAAAGAAGCGAAGCTGAATGCAGCTAGGCTGTCCAGCAAGAACAAACCCAGACAACTTTAACTGCATAGCTGATGTGTTTGAAGGATTGGTTATAGGCCCTATAGGCTTTATATCCCGTCAGCTTCATAATACCTCTGTATCACGACTCTTAGTTGACCTTGTTTGTATGGGTGTGAGGGGTGTAAGAGTGTGTATCTGGTCCAAGCTGTTAATTTAAACTGACACCCCACAGAGATGGGCACCTCACCCATCAGCAACCAGTGGAGAGGTCTTGGGGCTACACCTTTTTTCTCAGTGACCAGGAGATTCAAAGAACATATTTCGTTTTTAAAACATGCATGCATAAATTGAGTGTTACATTTCCTTTGATGTCAGTGGCAGAACAAATTTAGCTAATACTTGAGGGTGAGATACTCAAAGTATGAACATCAGAACATCAGTATTCAGAATGCTGCCAACCAGAATTTTTTATGCAAGCTTTTATTACTTGAAAAAGTATGTAAGTAAGATTGAAGAATTCTTCCTTTCTCTCTGCAGCCTTCTCCTGATAGTCAGTCAGTAAGCCCCTGAGTCCTGGAGCAGCATAATACAAGCACCCACATCACACTGCTCTTAGTCATTACTGAAGCTGGCATCAGACTGGAAAAAGGAGAAACACTGCATCCATAATTTCATACATGCACATCTCCTTCAGGAATGGACTTGTTTTTTTCCCCTTAGAGACACTGTTTCACTTTTTTAGGAGTATGTTGAAGCACATGTGGCAGTGCTATCTGTCAGTGGGCCTATCTGTCTTTAAAGCCCAAGCTGTTGAAGTATTGTTGTTTGAGCAGTCCTGCAGGCCACAAAATGCCATTTAGTTCGGCATTAAAATGAGTCGGCTCCATTGCGGATCTATATTTGAAGTGGATCAGTGTGAGACGCTGGGGAAAATGAAGAAAGGGGGTGTAGAGTGCATTTGTGTCTGTGTTCTGAGTAAAGGTGCAGTGCACTTTCAGCACAGGTGAATGAGCTGTGAGGCAAGAGGGGAACCCCCCCCCCCACCCCCCCATACACACTATTACTGGACACACATACAGGCATAGATTTCCCATGTGTACCCCTCAAAATGAGTCACTTACATCGGATTCTTATTTTTCGATTCATATGTGTTTTGCGTATAAAGTAAACAAAGCCTGTCTTGATGGTAAACAAAACAATACAAGTCTCCTTTCTTTATCGACGGTATGATGACAACATGGTTCCTTAAACCACAGAAGGAGAAGAAGGAGGAAGGTTGTATGTTCATCGTTTGAAAGGCTAGTTCTAAATTTAAACCCTTGTTTAAATGTTTCTTATACCCATTACTGATGTCAACGAATGATAATAGATATTAAACGAAGCATTGACGTTGAAAAAAATGTATCATACATTTATGTATTTCATAAAATATTAGTTGTCACTGTGGGTGTAATTGAGTTGGAAACATGTTTTGAAAGTTTCCTCAGTATCTTTAATTGAATGTCTAATTCTGTACTTATTTATTGCATCACAGTTAAGATTTGTCCCGCTGTTAAATCCTGCGCATTGCTTCAGTTTAGTTCTGATTTCCCAGTGATTGTTGTGTCACTTCATTCTGCTCCACTTGTAATCCAGTCAATTAACATTTAAAATAAGAACCAGGGCAAGACATGTCCTCCCGGTTTTAAAGATACGCTCCGGCCAGTTTCCTGCATTTCCATATTAGGCAGCAGGGACTAATTAAGCACAACTTTTTAAATAGATATTTATATACCCTGAAAGTATGTAAAAGGTTGCTGTGAATTTCTGGTTTTCTAACAGCAGCTGAGTGAGAACCATGGCACTTGTCTGTGTGCAAAATCTACTAACTTTGGACAGCCTCTGTCAATATTGGTTGTGTTTGTTAACAAAGTAATAACCAAGTATGCTAGTGTGCAATCAGATTACCTAACTTTCTGGTTTTCTAACTATCAGATCAGTGTACCTTGACGTTATGTAGTAGTACACTGTGTGCACCAGGTGTGCCATATGACAGAGCCAAACATTACATAACATACGATATCACAAATCATCTGTCAGAGTTGTTCTAACCTAAAATTGCTAATGTTTTTCAGCCTGAGAACCCTGAAACAAGGGTAATGAAACAATAAAAAAAAACCTCACTGGCAATCTTTCAGTTAAGTACATAATGTACATGTATATAATGTACATAATGTATATAATGTACGTGTGTAATGTACAAATCCAACTCTGTGTTCCCCCTAATGCCTGTGTTGAAGAGTGTCATGCCAGCATGATTCACAGGTCTCTAATGAGCATCTGCATTACATACGCAACAGAGCTCCAGAGCAAATACTGTCATTATGTTGATGTTACTCCAGAGCCACGAAAGGCAGATATACTGAGCATTATTAGTTCAGCTCTCCAGGCCAGCATTGCTGTTTAAGATTGTACTGCCAACAGAAGACACTACTGAGTATTCTGCCATCAGATAAGAATTGAAAGCAAATGCTAAATAATAATGAGAGAGGGGGCATTCAATCCAACAACAATAGTGTTTTCTGCTATGACTATCAAATCAAAGAAAGTGTTATGATCTATCAATTTCCTTTTTCTTGATGTTTTGACTTATGTGGCACCCCTGTTATCATGCTCATATCATCGCTTTCAGTTGGTTGGTTTCTTACCGAGGTTTTTATGATAAGCCTATAGAGTGTTTCAAGATATTATGAGTAATTTCTTATACCATTATGTTGTTGCTGTATTTCAGATTGAAATCTGAGCATGTACATGAATGGCAGATTTGATTTTTAAAAATCTCCTCCTGGGTTTTTTTTTTCCGTGCTGGTGAAAATGACTTCACTCCTCTGACCAAAGGGAGAATGAACTGGGTGTCGGTGGCACGTTTTGCTGGATTTAATACAAACGAATGAAGCCGACGCGTTGTATTCACGTGTGTGTTCATACGTGATGAGTGGCCGGTGTTGCGTAATGTGCAGAGCAGCAAAGCTGGTGAGCCCGGTGTGAGCGTACGTGCGCAGGGCTGATGGGAAGATTGTCAGCACGCTAAAGCGCAGGAGACGTCTCTCTCCGGGAACAGGATCAGACGTGTAAAAGGTTTAAAGACTTCATTTTGTAACCTCACTTTTTTTTTTGTTTCTAGGCTGTGTCAGAAATCATCACATCCCGGTGTTGTTTACAAACAAGGCACTGCCAAAATATCTTCCAGACCTTGTCAGAAAGCAAAGTAACCTACCCTTGTACTTGCATGGAGTCAAGCACTCAGGGTTAAACATTTAATGGTGGAGGTGATGCTAAAAAATGATTTAGCGCTTATTTGCCTAGCAGGAATTTTTCCTATAATAAACTGTAAACCACAAACAGTTCCAATCAACAGATATCTGTCAGCATAATAAACGTGGTTATTTTACATTGCATGGACTGTTAAAGAGGTTTCCTGTGTTCGCTGACCTGAGCGTGTAGAATGCTGAGCTAGCACTATCCCCAAGCAATTTATCTTTACCGCACAAGAACATGAATGAATATTAGTGCGGTGGTCCATGAGGCAAGCCTTCGCCGATCCATCCCACTCTCTCTGCAAGCTGAGGACAGCCTTATGATCAGGCAGAATTTTAATGCATTACAAAACCACTGCCTTTGAAGAATGGCTCGATCATTGTGGTATTTCGGGTGGCATTTTAGACTTACCAAAGGCTGCTCAAAAGATAATGTGGAGTGGTCAGCCATGCATTTGGAAATTATTGCTAAAAATGAGCTTGCCTCACTGTATTTACAATTATCTGAAGCAGTGTGTGCTGTCATAGTAATAATCAGGTCCTGTAACCCATATTTTGTCAGTTTGATTCCTAGGTACTTCTCCCGAATTGCCCCTGTAAATATCCAACCATATAAATTGATGATACACAGGCTATGTAAGTTGTTCTGGATGAGAGTATTTGATAAGCGAATAAATAAAATAATGAGGCTGTCTGTAAAATCATTTGGCGGTGGCTTCTATGAAACATTTTCTCTTGTTGTGCTTTCGGTCTTTTTAGCGCAGTGTACATCTCCAGAGATGTCTCTGTATGAATGTAATGTTTGAAGTGTATGAATGGATACTGAAAGGGATGCTTCTCTTGACTGAGTCTCTGTAGTCAGGTTTCGCCAGAGGGAAATATGCGCTGGTGGTGTTTCAGAGGCAAACGGAAGTGGGTGCAGCCTGGTTAGGTGTAATGTAAACCTTTGCGCATCCTCCGCAGTAGAGATCATCTGTCTTTCCTGGGGGGTTAAGCAGCCACCCTCCCCAGGACTGCAGGAGGTGTTCTGCGTTCACCGGGGAAGCAAATGGTGGGGAAGACACGGGGGCGGGGGGAATGACAAGCCCTCTCCTGAATGGAATTTGGTGACCTGGAAGTAAAAAGAGACAGAAGGCTTCCCGGCCCACTCACTCACTCACTCACTCACTCACTCCGCAGGGGCCTGAGGCAGATCTACTTCCTCTTCCAGCTCCTCGGTGCTTGGGGCATTCCGGAACTCCGCACCGGCAGAATTCTGCAGAATCCTCAGCCGCGGGCCACTCGCTGCTACTGCAGGTGAAGGTTGTCCATTTACATTACCTTACATTACATTATGGGCATTTAGCAGACGCTCTTATCCAGAGCGACTTATATCGGTTACAGTTTTTTACAATGTTATCTATCTATACGGCTGGATATTTACTGAAGTAATTGTGGGTTAAGTACCTTACCCAAGGGTACAGCAGCAGTGCCCCAGTGGGGAGTTGAACCGGCAACCTTTCCGTTCCGTGTCCTGCTCCTTAACCACTATGCTTCACTGCCACCATTTAGCCATTGGCATGCTTTTCAAAGTCTGGGGGGGGGGGGGGTTACACCCGCACCTGGCAATACCTTTCTCTAAATAAGACGTCTGCTGCGGTTTAGCAAGCCATCGATTTCTCATGGATGTTGCAGTGTGCGGAACTAGTCTCTAGCCCTTGTGGTCTGTTCATGACCAGTATTAAAGGCCATCACTTTGTATGAATGTGTATGTCATGTGACATGGCTTGTTATCTACACAGAATGTGTTGGCGTGAGCTTCCCATATATATGTTCCTAATGGGCTGTGTGTTCCTGGAAAATATGGAGCCGTTAACAGACACTGTTTCTAATCTCTTTTTCCATCCCAGGTCGTTCGGCCTTCTCACTGGAGGCTAATGGGCTTTTGCGTGCCAACGGAGGTCATTCATCACACAAATAACTGTGTCTCAGGCACAGCAAGCTCCATAGAGAGCATGTGCTTCCTCCTTGGCAGAGAGTAACACACCACGGAAGGGGAGGAAAGATCCATCCACAGGCTCCTCTTCATTAAAGCAGTGACATGCAAGCTAGTGTTATGTCCTGTCACACGATCATTTAATTTGGGTACTGACAGAAAAAAAAAAAAAAGAAATTTATAACGTGTTGCCGGTCGTAGAAGAGAGCATCACCCAGTGCGTGGTGTCATGTGACATTTGTCATCCATGCTGCTTTCCTTGCCTTTGGATCTAATATTCATTCATAAAAATTATCGAATTCGAAAAGCAAAATGGCGCACAAACATAAACAGGAAACAGATAGCAAACAGATGATTTTTTTTGTTGGGCCTGGCCAAGTGTGTGATGACGGGAAGGTTTGTAATTGACTTAATTTGCGTGAGGACGACAGTGTGGAGTGTTATTTGACAGCGTTTTTTTAAACATGCAGTGAGTGGAGGGACCTCACGCTATATTTCCATCTCTGAATAACTGTTTTCCCATCTGAAATCACTCGTGTTCCCACTCCTCCCCCTCCACTCTGGAGACGTGCTGGAGTTCACCGAGGATAAAAATAGACACAAGATTGTTTCTTTTCCCACTGGTACAGAATGAACCAAGTTTACCCTTTTTCAGCATCAAAGGCATGCATTTGTGTATCCATCTTCAAAAATCCAATTATACAAAATGTAAAAAAAAAAGATTGTGTTCTTCCCATTACCTGTCATGGTCTAATAACCCTATCGTTAACTGGTATCGGTGGGGGTGGGGGGAACAGTTTCTCCACTTTTCAGGAACAGAATGGCCTAAAATTGCACAGAATCTAATCAGGCATTGTTCTTTGCAGGAACACTAGAAAGAATGAAATTAGTTTCACTTTTCCCTGATGGTTAAATCTATTGCTATTGTCCCTTAAATTTTAATTTAGCTGCAGTTTCCTCAATGCCTGATTTATCCAGGCTTTGTAATGCTCTTTGTCACCTTCAATTAAGAGACTTATACTCCACAAAATGACCAACAATAACCTTTCAAATACAGCCACAAAGCCAGTTAATTATTAAATGTTTTCTCATATTTTGTCTTTTTTTTCCACTTAGTCAGATCATGACATAAAACTGTTACACTTCCAAATTATATTGCTGGCATTGGGCTCTCTGGGGACAAAATAGATAAATAAAAAATTGGTGTCAAGGACTGGTTAATTAGTGGATAAACCTCCAGTACGATTTCAGTGCTTCGTTTTTAAAGCAGCAGAAAATCCTGGTATTGTTTGAGGTGCCTGTTTATTGAGATAATCCTATAATTACCTCAGAGAGTGACATGATATTATTCATGAGAGATACCCTAGGATAGGGAGAAGGATACGAAGGGGAAAGTGACACAGGCAATGGTAAGGTGACGGTCACTGCCCAGCAAGGTGAAACCAGGTGTGACGTGACAAAAGGCAGGGGAGGGGGGTGGGTGGGGGGAGGGGGGGTCACCTGTGAGGGTGGGTGAAAGGAGTAGATTCAGTTTTACAAGGGCTTTACAGAATTCTGCCAGTCATTTTAGGTTCTGAAGTGTCAGGCATCAAGGAAGTGGCTCCTCCCTTCTTGGGGATGCTGTGGAAGGTATCGCAAAACAAGATCATACAGTGTTCTCTTGACAGTTACTCCTAACCCCGAGACAAAACTAGCGCGTTTCAAACACTACGGAAGGTAACCACAGCTTTTGCCTGTCTCACTGTACCAACCGTGATTGTACATTGTAGCCTGTTCGGATAATCACGGCCACACCCAAAGCCCCAGGCGTTGCATCGGTCCAAAGATGCCCTCTGAAAATCGGTGTTGAGGAGCTGCGATCTGCTCAGAAACCTTTGAGTTGTTTCACCTTTGACCCCAGAGAGCAGCCATTGGTGACTGTGTTGGTGCAGATAGGGTACTCCTGTCCCTCACCAATGTGGTATTCCTAACCCCATCCCGCTCAGTCGGCCCAGCTGACATCTGCCTACATCAGCGGCCCCCAGTTTCCCTCCATAAGTCTCCCTCTGTCTGCAGGCAGGTTTATTCACTGTGACATTTGATATTTACGCTGCGTGCCTTTCAACAATCCCCTTTGTCATTCAGCTCAGAGACTTGATTTATTAGCAGGTTATGTAGATAATACCTTCCCTCACCAACAACAAACCTTTCCTAATACCCCAGTCATCCCCCCCGCTTTTAAGAAGTCCACTTCCACATTGTTATTCTTATTGAGCTGTCAAGGCAAGCTAGGTTTGCTCATTTAAGACCCAATGATAAATGAGCGTGTAAAAAGACTCTTTTAAGGAGGTCTAACTCCAAAACAAAAGCATTTTTAATTGCAACAAGTTGCCCATCTCATTACAAAGAAAAATATGGTTAAATTTAAGCAGTCTTCTCCCAGATTCTCAGAGGACAGTCAGTGAACTTATAACTAGTGTTATATCATTATTAGTTTGAAATCTTCAGGGATCAACTGCAGACTGACATTTGAAGCAGTCACCTTTGAGTAAATCTAGCTGCTTTTTCTCTTTTGCACTTGAGTCGGCGTTTGGTATTTATTTCTAATCTGACTGAAATCTAAAAACCACCTAGAATGGTTGGGTGAGAAAAAAAACTCCCAGGAAGAGAGTTTGGTTAGACAGTATTTAGAAATCGGCCTATCAACTTGATGCCAGCTTGGTACATTAAATTAAATGAAATTGAATTATCCCTGTGGTTAATTTTCAAATACATAACTATTTTCTGGAAACCTAAACATTCATTTGAAAACACATTAAATGGTAATTGTAAAGCAAAGTGCTATCACAAGATTCATTGTCAGGGGCTGAATGTGTAAATGTCAACATGTTCAAGTTCTTTTTCAAAGCTAGGCAGAACTGTTTAGTACCTTTGTATTTTCAGAATGAATCACCCTGGTTTGTAACCAAGCTGAAGAGGGCACATGCTCATTTAAGTAATCCGCTTGGCCTGAATAAACACTTGTTAATTATGTTTTTGTGGCTGGGTAAAGGGAGGAATGGGCTGTGTGTTATTTATTTTATTGTTTGAAGCTATTGTAGTCACTATGCTTGACCTTATCTTGTGAAATGCGCTAGTTGTTCAGAATGAAGTAGCAGCAACTATGCTGTAAATACGATACAGAGTATTACATAATTAAATACCACATGGACTACTAAAGTACTACACAGCAGTTTTAAACAACACCCTCAATTTGTTCAGAAAATTGAACGGACCACAATCCAGGATATGTTCAGAACATATGGCAATACTGTTCTGTGCACAATCTGGAGGGAAAGGTCCAGTGGTTTTAGCATATGCCATTTTTGTGTACGTAATCTCTGCAGCTGAGAACTGGTTCATGAATTTACGTACACGTCACATATATAAATCAGATGGTACCTGGTTCACTGCGGGTGGTGGTGGGGTGAGGGCAGTACATATGTGACAGATTTACCCCCCCATGCATGTCTGTCCCCTTCACCAGAACTCCCTCCGCCGCCAAGGACGGCGGCCATCATTTATGAAGACGGATTATCTGCACCAAGGAGTGCCCTCTCTCAATATATCGTTGATTTCATTCCCTTTTTGTCAACACATAGCTCACTTGGAAAAGCCTAGCATGCTATCATTACAGAAAGAGAGAGAGACAGAGAGAGAGAGCTGAGCGAGTTTTGGGGGAGGCTATGTGCACACAGTGAAGAGGTGAATTCTGGGTAACGGATTCCCCCTTTTCAATGGCAGGCCTTAGTCAGGAGACAGGACACGGGACAAGGAAAAAGTAGCAGGTAGTGACCAGCAACGTGTACATTAGAGTATTTATTTCATACAGCATAACAGGGGACTTTCTGAACATGGTGATTACAGCCTGTATAAATAAAAAAATTGAGGACAAAATATGATATATTATTCATATAATATTTATATTACTTTGTTTCTTTTTAAACACATATATAGATGCTTTGGTATGCAGCACTGAAACGTAAAGTCGAGAACATGATGCGTTTCAAGTAAAACTGAAAGGCTGGCCTTCCAATTTCTATCAGGTTCACTATTCTATAGAGGGGTTCTTTAAAATGTGCTGTAGAATGGTTTTATGGTGTCCCAGGGCCGCTGTGTTTCATCTATAGGGTGGCTGTTGGGAGAGGTATGTCATTGTTGGCGTTCTTTCTCCGCCAGTCGCTTCGCTTTGTTCTGCAGGTACCGCGCTTTCCCTTCCTCGAAACGTTTCTGCTCCTCCTCAGTCTCCAGCTGCAAGAGGACAAAAAAACAAACGAAAAGCAACAAAGTCAGACACCTGTGACCGCCTTGGTTCCAGCAGTGATGGCGACAACACATTGACGCTGACTTTCTAATGAGAGCCATAAGAAGTCTTTTTAAGCTGAACAGCATCAGTAGCGTCGGCAGAGAGTCACTACCCTGGATTGAACCGTTAGCTGGAGAAGCTCTTTGACACCCGCTTGGAGCAGCACTCCGTCGCTGCAGAGAGCTGTGAACATCTTCACTCGGTGCCGTAGTCTCCCACCTCAACTTCTGAAGCACCTGTCATCGGAGCTGAGGGGAGCGAATGTGGTTTTTTTTTTTTTTCGTCTGAGTTTCGTTGGGGAGGGCTGTTGCTGCTCGCATGGTGTTAATTAAACCACATGGCATCTTAGGAGAAGCAGCAGCAACGCGGCAGTGTTGATGTCAACACGTCCTTTTTATAGCGCTGGCAAACGCCAAGCCCGCCGGCTTCTCTCGGCAAAATGCGCCGTTTCCCCCCGACTTACTCCCGACTCTGGGCAACTCAGATGCACCGCATCACGTCAACAGGGATGATCCCATGATGCCTTGCTCAGCCTGAGCTACTGCAACCTTTGTTAACCTGAGAGAGATACGTACTGGTGTCGAAAACACAAGGGCTTCCTCTTTAATGATAACCTCCTTCGCATGACATTACAAAAGGCCAAAACTGGCCCACAGCACACCAAAGAAAACGGTTTCCTTTGCTTTGACTATATATGTTGATGTATAAGCTATATCGTTAAGTATATGCTTTTCCTAAGCTTTGGACCTTTCTGTAAAAGATAGCTATAGTGGGGGGGAATGTGCTTGGGGTGGGGAGGGCAGACGATGATGCGATCTGTCTCTGTGCTGCGCACAGGGTGAGCATGGGGTTGCCACGCCCCCCTCTGTCATCTGCCCACAGCATAGAAAATCCCCAGTGCCCTGAACTCACCCCCACAGCCCCACTAACTACTCATTATCTCACAGCCATGGAGCTCCAGCTCAGACAAGTCAAAGCAGGGACGTTCCTCTGGGCCTCTGATGGAGGTCTGTGTCTAAGGGGGGTAAGCATGGTGGACTGGGCACTCCGTTTCCAGTGGTGCCTTTGTTCCACTGTTATTGCATTATAAATGTTCTCCATTTATACAACTGGCTTTTTATTGAGACAATGCTTGTGAAGTTACCTTGCCCAAGGGTATAACTACAGCGGCCCACTTGGGAATCAAACCAAAAAGCTTTGGGTTACAAGCTCATTTCCACTGTACCACCCTGCTGTCATAGTGTTTTTTGTCAGCAAGTACACAAGGGATACACCCTGGGTTTCTGCTGGGCTAACGTCCTCTGACTAAACTTCCCACTCTGTGGCTAGAAGCCAGCTGGTCTTGCTGTTGTCATCAGAGGGGCTTTGAAGCACACAGCTGAATGCCTGCATTTCTGGCGGATATTAAACGCTTCCAGGCCATCTGCTGAAGGCCCGTTGTCCTTGTCAGTATTACCACTACTGTTTAAATTCACTCCCTTCTTTTTTCAAAATACTTCAAAATCTTTTGGAGAGATTTGTACCCCATCATAAACCAAACGTTAGGAGAGCATGTTTATGATCTACATGCATCTGTACACTAGTTCTCCTTATTAGTGAAATAAGGATAAGGATAATAAGTAAGTGAAATATATTTGCAAGTGTATGTTAAAAAGTTAATTTCTACATGAAATCCACAAGAAAATGTTTATTTCACAATATACTAATGGACTGTATATAACTACACATGAGAATGAAATTTGTCAGCATGAGCCAATTGCATGCAGTATGTAATAAAAAAGAGGGAATTTCAGAGTAATCAATCCTTATTAATATTGGAAATGTGAGGGAAAGAACTAGACTAATCCTTCAACAAATTAATTCTAAGCACATTGATCGTAGTGGTAAGTCATCCATCTGGCTGACAAACCTCAATGGGATTCAGAAATCACAGCACCCATTCATAAAGACTGATTGGGCAGCAGGGTTCCAACAGCAGCCTCCCGATCCTCCCATCTGAAGGGTTAAAAAAAGCAAATTCTTGGAATTCAGATTTGCAAGGGAGCACATGTGATGGAAAGCTGAGCTAAATATAGCCCATGTTCAATCAGCAAACCTCCAGTGAGGACAGGATTTGGAGTGGCTCATGGGAACTCACATGACAGTTATTATGAATGAGGGGATATAGGGAGATGATAGGGGAGAACAACGACTGAGTTAACTGAAGTACGCACTAATGTAACGCTTCCTGACCGGGATTCCACTGTGGTTGCTGGATGTCATCCTAGCTGACCTGGTGATCAATTCGGTTTGACTGAGCACTAATACAGATCTGACTTTCTCGACAGTCGCTTGTTAGTTATTTCTGATGGGGAGGTGCGATGGTGTGACTAAATGTATAAAATGAAAGTGCTTCTTCAACTAATTCTTGTCTGTACTTGCCCCTTAAAGATACCAGTCATCACGATGGGTATTCCACTCATTTTAAGCTTAGTTAGTTTCTCAATTAATTTTTGTGGTTTCTTAACGAGCACAAATGCCAACTACTCCGAGTACCGCACCATTCAGGCATGGGTTACCATACATCTTTGTCAGATCCATTTTATATGTCACTTTATCATTAAAAGTAAACCTATTTTGAATTCAAGACTTCCTTTGTGCAAAAAAAAAAAGAAAGCAAAACGCTTATCTCTGCGCCAGGAAAAAAAAAAAAAAAACACAGCCTTACGATGAGAACATGACATCATTTGACCTTGGAAGAACTCCCCCCTTCACTAGCAGTCCAGAGCAGCACTGCACCATCCCAGTCTTGAACAAATTGAATTAAGCTTAAGGGAATGAGGCAACTCAGCAAGAGTGTATGAGAGGCGGAAAGCAAAACTGATTAGTTCTATTAAGTGAATCACGTTGCGAAGCTTTGGGAATGTAAAGCAAGACCTGCGCTCTTCAACACCGAAAGTAAGTTTAACGCATGTTTGAACAGGCATATGTGTGTGTGGTTAAGGCCATTAATGCCTTAATGGCTTGAGAGTTAGTGCATTAATTACTATGTGAGAAATAAAAAGCACACATAAGTTCATGCTTTAATATGTGCTAAGCTTCATGTTTTTGTTGCTGAATTTACTCTGTATGTTTGACCTTTGTCAGTGGCTTTTTTTTGTACCCAGCTAATATTTTATCAGTATATATTTGGGATTGAGTGGCTCCTACCCTTTGAACTGAATACAAAGCAAAAAAAAAAAAAAAAAAAAAGCAAAGTCAAGGAAATGCAAAGTCAAAGACTCAAAAGTGAGAGGGATTTTCTGTGGCCCTTATTTTAGAACTTGTATGACTCATGCTGTAGTCGTTCTTCAAGAAACTAACCTAAACAAGACAAAAAGGAGGGCATGGATGAAAACAAGCACATCACTTACAGGAAAGCACACACTGCAGACTGAGTCACAGACCCAAATGACAGCCAAGGTTGACTAACTTTCCCATAAACTCAAGCATGCTCTAAATAACACGATCACACCACTATCCCATAATACCTGAGAGAAATCAGAGGTCAGGCAAGGTGTATTTAGGTATTCCTAATGAATGCAGGGAGGGGTAGCTAGAACTACAAGCTTCTTAACCCGCCCCCAGTTCATCAGTTCTAATCCTCCTTGATCAGATTGCAAAGGCCAGACCGAGGCATCTGGTATCACCTGTGGCATGATGCTTATTTTTTTGGACCAGCTGATTTAATTGCAGCTAGATAGTTCCATTCACATAATTTTCGTCACAGTATGATGACCGAATTTGTTTGCTACACAAATACGAAATGGTGGATCAATAGATTTTTTAAAGCTGATTAAGCACATTTTGCAAGGAAGTTCCAAAAATAATATTCTGGAGGATCATATCTCCAGGCATCATTGAACTGACCTTGCCTTTCTGGTGATGAAGGGTCAAAGCATCGCTCTAAAATCCCGGTAATGGCGCTCCTGCGGGGTGTAAATCGTTTCTGAGGGCTTTCCGATCATGTCAGACGAAACCTCTCAGGATCCGGTGGACATTGAAATAATTGGTTTCTCGGAAAACAGAGGCCGGCCTGTCAGCGCTGTTACAGCGGGGTGCGACTCGGCCGGCCTCGCGGTGAGTTGAGCACATTAATGACGCGGGGATCACAGACGTTTAGCACACGGCTGATTCCCACCCTGACATCCCCCCACCCCTGCAATTTCCCTTTGTCACCTTTAAGGAGCTGCTCAACACTGACCTGACCAGTTTCAATTAAACAAGTCTGGCTTGTCTCAGGGCCACCCTTTCAGAAATTCAGCAAGGCTGTCCTTATGTTCTTGAGATAAAGTTACAACATCTGGACATTTCAGACCATGTGCAATAAGACAGTCACTTTGCAAATCCAAAAATTACTTACAAGGAATATAATGACTATAAGATCATAATGATATTACTACCAGCCTATCATTGCCAGCAGAGCTACTGTAACACCAAGTCTGCATCAAGTAAGTATGTATAAGCACAAGCCTTTCACTATCATATACCACCCTCTCCTATACACCATAACCTTCCTCACCTGTCCTTACACATACAAATACACACACACACGCACACACACACATGCACACACGCATGCACACACGCGCGCGCACACACACACACACACACACACAAACACACACACAAACACACACACACACACACACACACACACACACACACACACACACACACACACACACACACACACACAAAGAGAATGAAGTAAAATCATGTAAAATAAATAATCTAATTCAACAAGTGCCCCCACATTTAATTAGTGCAATTGATTGTCTCTGTCAGTATCCTGTGGAGGCCCTAATAATCTCTGTCCCTACGGCTCGCTCGGCCTATGGGCTCCTTAATTACCTAAATCACATGGGATGCCATGGTGTGGCACACAACAGGAGACAAGCGGCTTCTTTGACCAACAAACAGGCCAATCAGAGCGCATTTCACCACTGTTCAGTGGATAAGTGTGCACAATCATTAGCAATCGTGCTGCACATGCAGATGTGATGTGTTGTCAGTTCAAAGATAACGATGGCGACGGTGAGCGTTCAGAGCACAATGATATTGAGAGAGCTGGGGGGGAGAAACCAGGTCTGTGGACAACGCCCTTTTGGAACACATTCTGCTGCATCAGCATAACTCAGCTTTGCCAAACAGTGCCCAGGATCTGCTCAGAACACGACTGGCAGCGCACCAGTGAAGGCACGGAATGATTGGAAGCAGCAGTTGTGACACAATCACTTGCACGATTGTCCACTGCACTTTGGCGTGACTCACAACCAGCCAAGACATGGGCCTGGATTCAATCAACATCTGTCCTCAATGCTTATCTCACAATTAAACACATCTGTTACATTTTTTCCCATAAAACACTTTTTTTCCATTCATTTTGGTGATTGCAAAACTCTTCGAACATGGGAACAGGGAAAAAAAAAAGAGGGAAAAAAGTAACACTCGAATTTAATAGTGCGTCAAAGCTGAGGACAAATGTTGATTGAATCCAGGCCATGGTTAAACATCAGCACGCCAGACCCAATTAAATCCTCAATTACTCATTAGATAAGAGAAGACAGAGGTCATAAATTTGAGGAATGTAGTCCAGCCACAGCGGGGGATTTTAAACCCGAAAAGCAAGTACCATTACCACAGCACTTCTCCTGGGAGATGACAAACCCACTCAATACATTTTTATACAAAAAAAGCTAAATGAATACGGTAGGCACAGCAAAGTGCCACATTTTTATGACACACCGCTTTTCAGACTGCTGTAATATTGATCTCGTATCCAATATGCTCTCTGCACAGAAAATGAGATTGTGGCCGCATTAGGCCTGTCTGAGTCGCGGAGGCTGAGGCCTAGGGCAGGTGAATAAATGGTGTCTCTCAGGGATACATTTAAATCCCTGCAACTCCCGTAGATAAATGCACCTTTCGAGAGGATCAATTATGTGTGGCTGTCATCTACAAGCTATACGTTTTGTAAGGTACTGTTAACAGAGAGATGTCCAGGTGAATAGTCTTAATAGCCCTGTATGAGGCTGTCGTGGTGAGATGAGCCTGATGTGTAAAATCTGTGATTTAAAAACAGGGTCGCATAAAGGCATTTAAAACTGCATTAGATGGTTCTGGGCTGAACATGGCAGCCATTGAATGGAAGAGTCTTACCGTGTTTCTCTCTTTGGATGATTTTTTTTTTTTTTTTTTACTGTACATTAAAAAGAATCTGATCTCAGTGTTGTTTAATACCATCTTATCGGAAAGGAGGAGTCCTCCATAACCAAACCTACATTCATGAGGTATTTGAGACTCTGTTCAGACTGGAGAAGATGGGGTGCTGGGGAGATACACGCTGAACGGAGAGGAGAAAAACAAAAGCACCGGGAGAGGGAGTAGAGGGGGCCCCGGAGATGGTACGGGCATGCCAAAAGCAGAGGAGGCAGTGCCTGATGGGGGTTTTGGAGAATATTTTGCTCAGAAGTACAACCAGAAATGATTTCCAGGCTGTCTGGTGGCACAAAAGTATTTTAAATGTGTGTTAGAAGATATACTCATGGACATGCATGAGGGGAGTTAAACTTGCGGCACTGATCAAAGTGCAGCTTAGGGAATGCGAGGCAGACTGCGGTGATGAATTTAGCCCATAAAGAAGCAGTGGATTCAATGAGCTATCTGTATTACTGGAGCTCTAACAGCTGGGCATTTGATAAACTGTAAAATCTGATAGCTACTTTGCAAATGTTTTATTTAATACTGGAAAATTTCTGTACTTGCAAGGAATATTATGATGATGGGACCAAAATGCTATTTCTACGTGCTTAATATTTCCCATTCAACTTCCACCAGAACTGAAACGGGCCCCCAGGAAAAAGCATAATCTACCCCTTGACTACAGGCCAGCATCAAGCCACCATTTACTGAGGAGATGGGAGGCCTAAAATGGAGATTGTTCAGGGAATGATGTAGTAAAACATTTGCCTACATAGGTATGAATGCTTGCATGCATACACGAGATGTTCAGCTTTAAATGTACATTTATGTCCATATATACATATATATATATATATATATATATATATATATATATATATATATATATATATATATATATATATATATATATATATGTATATGTTTATTTCAGATTGGAAGAAAGCAACTTAATGTGCTATTGCCGCTTAGTAGTATATGACTCATATAGACTCATATGAGCTAGATGTCAGACTCTATTTATTGTATATAGTTAGGAGTTATCTAGCCTATGTGCTTACCACAGTAAGATATACAGAATAAGAACCTATGTAGCTGTAAATTGTATGTCCAACTGAAATCGGTATCACAGATATTGTATTATTATTCAGCTCTATGTGTTGCACATTTAAAGTTTTGTCTCTGCCATCGCTGAATCTCTATGTTTTCTGATTAGCTGGCTGTTATGAATATTCTTGCCTAAGACAGAACTTCCAGAACTAGCACTATGAATGCAGACAACACCAGAATCTCATGTTGCAAGCAGAGACCTCCTAGACAGAAAACAGAAGAAAAGCAGGAGCTGAATAATAATAAATAATAAATATCTGCACTGGTCTTTTCTTTGTGTCCCAGCAGGTTGTTGCTGAGGGGAATGTGTTCCAGGTATGATCTCTCTAGCAGTGAAAAACCTAGCACAGTGGTCCAAACACTGAAACCATAACTCAGTTGCTGTGTGTATCTTTATACAAAGATGGTCGCTGCAATCAATTCATTGCTGTTTTTTTTTGTAATTTCTGTCTAGTCTGTGCTCTAGCCAGAAATTTCCTTATGCTTGTTTTTTTTTTTTTTCAAGGGGCAATCAGAGGCTTTTCTTTTCTTCCTTTTTTCGGAGCGGGTACACGTGCAGCCGATATATGACAGCCCATTCTGGCATATTCTGTCCAATGGCAGCGCAAAGTGGTAGGCACAAAAAGAGCAGTGTAAGTGGCCGGGTGCGCCAGTGACGTCTCAATTAGCCCTTGGCGCTCGGGCCTTTGTGACGGCACTGTAGCACTGCCTGGATCCCGCATAATAGAAAAATAGTCTGGAGGTCAATGGAGGACAGCCATTAAAAAAAAAAAGTGACAAGTCCTCCGTGTTTCAAAACCACTGAGTTCCACGCACGCCCCAAAAAGCCCATCATAAACCAGGGGCGGAGAGGAACCAGGAGATTTATAGGGGGGAGAAGCAGTGACCAAGCTCTGGCAGCTTTCACACATCTGGACAGAGGGAAGAAAAAACTAACATTCAGACCTCATATGAAGAGAGACAGAAGCACCACATATATTAAACTCGTTTCACCATCTATTGGTAACAGGTTCAGAAGATTGGATGCTTTTTTAATTCTGTGGTTTGTACATGGAATAAACTGCATTCTATTCATAATGAACTCCGTGTTAATGCAAACTAATTAAGCATGAATGAATGCATTACTACCGCATTCACTGCTGTGTGTGCGCTTACAAATGACTTCAGGACAGGCACTGCAAAACAGTTCAGCTAATGCATAATAACATTAAGTAATGTTCAATAAGCATTCATTTACAATGACTGACGAGGGTCTCCTTTAGGACAGACATCAAACGAACAGCAAGTATGCACTCACACATTTTTACTACCTACTAATTAATGGGACCTTACTATAAAGTATTGCAATCAACTTTTAAATACTTGGATAAATAAACCCTATCCTTCCACAAAATTGCACCCAAAATAAGACAAATGCTTGAAATCATACTTGTATTTGAGAGCCCTTGAGAAAGACAGAGAGAGGGAGAGAGAGACAGACAAACAGACAGACAGACAGAGTTCATGTGTGTGTGAGACAGATATTGTTTTGCTTTTAAAAGCCCTTTCAAGCCCTTGATTTCACCATAATTAAACAAAAAGCAGACAGAAAAGCAGGAGGAAATTACAAGTATTATTTAAATATGAAATCAAAACAAAAAAAGGAACCAGGAAAATCACAATATATAGGCCAACCCTACGGTGTGTGTGTGTGTGTGTGGGTGTGTGTGTGTGTGTGTTTTGAGAGAAAGACAGAGCGAGATTGTTTTTCTGAGGGACAGAAGAGAGAGAATGTGTGTATGTTTGTGTGTGTGTGAGCGAGAGAGAGAAAGAAAGAGTGAGAGAGAGAGATACTGAGAGGTAAAGGCGGCCTGTAAAATTCCTAATGATCCACTTTCTTCACTTTACGACATGCGGAGTGGGTGGAAAGAAAACAGACCTCCTACATGGGGGGAAGCTTGGAAAACAGTGCTAATTACACACACCTGCCACTGCGGCTGTCAGCGCGAGCCTGCCTTCCCTCTGCCCTGCCCACAGGCTCTGAAGCGCCAGGGCTGGAAACGGGGCCAGGGGAACCAGGGAACGGCACCGAGGCCCAGGCCAAGCCATTACTGTGACAAACCCCAACCCACACGATAATGTCAGTCATGCTTACGATCAGTACACTGAGGCCAGGTAAAAACAAAAGGACAGACAGCTTTGTAATTAGCAGGTGGGTCCTGGCTGTCGCCGGGGCTGGTGTTGTGAAACATTTCCAAAAAGGATTCATAACATTGAAGAATGGTTGTGTTGCAGGCATCGAAAGTGTTTCGCTTTGAGCCAGAGCTCTGGCCACATGTGATAAGGGACTGTCAGGACGAATATTTCTTGGGCTACTGTCACAATGGGGTGAAATGATATTGTGGGAAAATTGTGCAGGGCAAACCTTGTTATGTTTTATCGTATATCATGGCTGTACAGATGTACCAGAAGTTTCCCATGTTTGTTACAACATCGAAAAGTCACACGAAGATGCTTTTTTCACTTAATCTATTTGCAGTTTTCAATATTATATTCTACACTTTACGCACTGCTTTAAGTTGTACAAAAGCACAGAGGAAACATTGTTTCAGTCTGAAAGAAACTTAATGTATGAGATTATTTCCCAGCCGAAAACCTACATCAACATCCTATTACTGTATTTTTTTTTATCTTACCCATTGGAAGTATTACTGATGCAATTTATCGCATTCTGAAGTTATTGTCAGTGTTTTCCCTAGCACTTTATAGCCCTGGCCCCTACTTAAGAGAATCATACCTAGTCACCTTTTTTAATCATCATTTGTACAAATGCTACCAAGATTATTATCTTAATATTAAGCGATGAGCAGGTTGTGAAACTTAAACTACGTCTCTGCCAGAATATGCAACAACACCCTTAGAATATTGAGAAAAGTTATGTTAGTGAGTGCTTTACATGTATTCCAAACACACACACACAAAATCTGTTTTATATCCTGCAACATTCATCTAACCTTCCCTTGACAAATATTGTAATTTCACTTTGGAAATAATTTTCTTTCCTCTACCACCCCCGTTTTGTTTTTTTCTTATGAATTTTAAGCAGGGAAGGGAATACAACAGAGCTGTCGTGTGTGCCGTCTGAATATTTTATGGACAAAACCCGCCAAAAAGACGAACCCCAGTGTATACATGCTCACTCCCCAAATATACCTGCTTCCCGCACATGTACCACAGCGCTGGGGGTAGGTTAGGCCCTTCTCAGCTGATGCTCCTGAAACCCTAACTCATTTTTACCTTCCGTCACGGTATTCCTGTGTGAATCCGGATATGTATTCAGTGCAGAAGCTGCAATGTTTCTGATACATCACATCGCCTCCCCGCTGTCTGCTCCCGTTTGTGTTCCTCTCATTACAGAAGCAGAAAGCAGGCTCTCTCTCTCTCTCTCTCTCTCTCTCTCTCTCTCTCTCTCTCTCTCCTCCTCCTCCTCCTACCTCCTCTGCAGTGGGGCATGTCTGATCTGCATGCACCTCTTGCATTTCTGACAGTCATTATGTCTGTCAGTAGTCCTTCCTGGCTCTTTTCTGTTAGGTTAATAAATAAACTGATGGTTGAGGTTTTTGTGCCATTTCTCGCCACTCCTGTAAGGTTCCCTTTCCTTTCTTTTGCCGAGATTCGGCAGATCTTTCAGGCGGAAACTGGAAACATTCCCTCAAAGCCTGCTTTAGAAATGTTATTCTTTACCTGGTAAGATTTGTAATCTGCCTTTGGTGAAAGTGATAGCTATAGGGCTAAAGGGGAAACTCAGAGGAAAACGTATACAAAACACAAAAACTAGAATCGGATCGTAAGCTACTTGAAATGTAATTTGGATGTCGTAGTGCATTGTCCCACCTTGATGGATTTAAATTTGTGTACCGAATTAAGGGTACAAAGGGTATGTACAAATGTGCCAGAGTAAGCCTCCTTTTGAAGTCCTACTGTCACATGACAATCGCGGCACCTTTCTGTGTAATTCTATTTCCACATCATTCCCTTTTCCCAAGTCCTGTGCCATTAGGGGTCTGTACATATGCACATGTTCAAGGCTTACTCTGAAACAAGTCGTGACAGTCTAAAAAATTCAATACCGAAAACTCAGGTGTTCAATAATTTATTTTCAACCAGAAAAAAATATGAACCTTTCTTCCTCCTGCTTTGATGTCGGGGCAGAAAATAATGCAAAGGACGAAATACATCAAAGCTCAAAAAACGTAGAATTGGCAAAATGGTGAAATATGTCTACTTGGGATTCTCCAGACCCTTTCACAGTGGTGAAACTCCAGAGACTTGCAGGAAGCAGTCTATACGCACAGAGACAATGCCATGAAACTGGCTTAGAGCACTGGGGTTGAGGGTAAATTCAACTAACCCGAACAGCTGTTTAAAACGCTTGCCTTTTGGATGACTGGAAATCATTTGGAATGATTTGCTGATATAGATCGGTACTCAGCTTGGGACAACAGTGTCTCCCGGAAGCATTTTAATTGTTGGAAAAGTTAACAGGAACCAGGTGGGTCACTTCCTGCTGAGGCAGGGATCTGAGGCATGATGTGGTAGGAGCTCCAAAACTCCAGTCAGAAGGTTGCAGGTTCAATCCTTACATGGTGTACGGCCGCTGTTCCTTTGACTAGAGTACCTGCCATGAAACTGTACTTCAGCAAATACCCAAATGTATAAATGGACAATATGTTAAAAGGTAAGTCACCCCGGATTAGGGAAACTGCTAATCGACAGATCAAACGTAGTGGTGGCAGTGGATGAGGCAAGAAGCCCTGAGAACGGTGCCAGAAAAACACCAGAAGGGCCAACGATATCTTGGCATTGCCAGTTGTCGGAGCAGGCAGTGGCTTTAGCAGAGATCAGCCAAACGCTACTGTCTGAACAGTAGCACTAAACAGTAAATAACAGGTAAATGAAAATGGCCACCTGGAAGCTTGTGTGTGATTGGCTCAGGTCATCATGTGGGCCATTCCGTGTGTGTTATCATGGGAACAGTCAGATGAACACTGCCAGGGTTGTGTTCTCCATACACCTGCGTAGACTGTCCCTCACAGACTCAGAAATCCCACGGAGATTATTTTTATATTGTGAGTGACATGGGTATTTGTGGCATTATTCTGGTTCACTTTTGAGGTAAGACAAATTGCAAAGGGCTTAATGATGGGTGTGTTTACATCAAGCTGCACTGCTAAATGTAATACCAAAAAAAGCTACCTTGAAAAGAGAGAACTTCCCAAGCTTTTATTTGGTTGCAATTCAACATTATTTTGGTTTTGATATCCCAGCTGCCCTTCACTCTTCCTGCAAAGCAGGAACAAAGCCGTGATGCACTTATTGGTTAGCTTCACACTCACGATTAAATTGCACTCACCCAAAAACAGACGGATCAAGTCACACAAAGGTGCCTCTACTATGCCTGCAAGTTCTTTTAAGATCTAAAACAGATTTAATGAAAAAGTGAAAGTCTGAATGATTACACTTTGCTGTTGAGTGCAGACCCTTTGTTGAACTTGACACGATTTCATGCTTCTTCTCCTTATCGTGGAACGCTGCTGTCAGCGCCAGGATCATTTGCAAGACCAATGAAAAAAACAACCACGTTCCCACGATTTGCAACATTGCAAACAAAACAAACCAGCATATTTGCAATTTCCTTTTTGAAAATCTGATGTAAAACTTGCTACAGAACATAACACCAGAAACCCCACTGCATATAGAGGACACTGCTTAGAGTTTAAGTTCCCATGAAATAAGAGCAAATAATGTAAAAATATATTGAATTTAAAAATATCAGCATCCCAGTTTAGCTCTGAACAGCTACCGGGTGAGGGAATTATCCATGTGAATAAAAGTCTTTACAGCTCAGGAGTGGACAATAAGGAATGCAGATTCTAAGCAGTCATATACTGTGATAAGACTATGCAGTCTGTGACGGACCCTCAGATCTTTTCAAATGAATAATCATGGACATAGTATTGACCTTTAGACAGCCTCAAAATGGAGAATATTATAAGCTCATTGTTTCTCTATTCAATCAACTGTGAAAACACTCAAAAATGAAAGATTTTTTTTAAACATATAACACTAGTTTCACGGGTGCGTTTCAGCAAAGGAGCCTTATCGGGGAGATCCAAGTGTTGTGATGTCTAACGCTGTCCTGTGTCTAATATTGCTCAGTGCACTCTGCCACGTGACGACGAGCGATTTACAGTGGCACACGGAGGTTGAAATAATAAATAATTTTTAAAGAATTGCTTCAAAACAAGCATAACATCAGCACACACTTTAACCCCTTGGAGACCTTACTTCCAAGAAAGAGATGTCTAAAAATAAACCCGAGTTTCATTTTTCCCGGAGTTGCTATAGCAACGCCGCTTGTTTTGTGGGTGAGGGGCGCAGCTGAATCTCTTTCGGCGCTGTGATGGGTTCTGAAGTCTCTGCCTCAGAGGGCGATTCCCCAGCTGTCTCCCTCTCCCCCGCTCGTCTTACTTCATTCCTTAATATTTCTATTGCAGCGGTTTACAGAGGCAGAGCCTCGCCCAGGTATTCCCAGCAGTGAAATGACAGATTTCAGATGGACACCAGGACATCTGAGTCATTTTGCTTTCCTCTGTATTTTCCCCATTTCAGCGATACACACTGTGTTCAAAAGGTAGCTGAGATGCTGTGTGTGACCTCCCACCAAGACACACACACACACACACACACACACGCACACACACAGCATACAGCAGCCGCTGTCAGCCAACCCCCCCATCACCCCCCCCCCCCCCCCCCCGCCTCTGAGCTAAAACGGGAAATCTAAAAATAGACATGAGAGATTTTTCACTTGAGTGAAAATCACCTGCAGTCAAAAAATAGAAGGCAGTGTCCTATCAATATGCTATTTATATACAGGAACATGTGTATTACTGGTCACAATATGACAAATACTATTAAAGGAGAAAAATGAAGACAATTCTTTCTATTTTTATTTTTCAGTTTTAGGACTGGAACCTAGAGTAATGGGTACCCTAAACAGTGTTATGTCTGAATGTGTTTTACTTAAATTTCATACGGTTTAGTTAGTACGTTAAGATATGTACACAGCATGTGTTATTGCATAATATACATTCATAAATCCATGATTTATACTTGCATTACCTACATTTTATCATGTACTTTTAAAATATGTACATGACGTATTTTTTCATATTTCACATGTACAAATCCATGATTTATACTTACATTAAGCATAGTTCAGTATGTACTGCAGAAACGATGCATGTTTTTACACATTTTCATGTACAAATCAATGATACAAGCTTATATTACATATGATTTACTATGTACTGTACACAGTATGTATTTTTTAAAGATTTGCAAGATTTGAGCTAATATTATGGACGGTTCACTACACTGTGCCCAGTGTTTTCACTTATTATAGACACATGCATCCATGAATTCTATCAAATATGATTCACTACAGACTGCCAGACACAACTTATTTTAGATTTTAAAACGACGGCCTTGGTTGCGCACACCCGGTCGCAGCAATGGGTCTGAGATCACTCTTGTTTCTGCTGGTTTTGGACGGAGACGCTGCACTTCCTGTACCAGCGGAGTTGGCCTTCTGTTACTCTGCGGTTCCGAACGCGTGCATGCGCTGGCACTCCACCGCTGAAGCCTACACTTCAGACCGTTCCGCCTGACAATCTTTCAGTGCCTTTTCACATTAAATACCCGTCAAAACCACGTTTTTCCGCTTTTGTTCTAACCCCGAGCTACTGTACGGGAAGCTCTTTTTTTTTCTTCATACTGTCATATTACTCCTCAGAGAAGAGCTTCACCACCTTGAAATGTAAAAGAGTGCTGGGTATTAAAATTTGGTTCTTTGTTTCTCAGGCATGGGAATCCCACCACTGGGCAAAAGAGTGTTATTATAAGTAAAAGCTGGTCAGATCAGGGACGAGAGGCTTGGCGGGCCTTGTGTGAACGTCTCCTGACCATGGGTACAGAGAAATGCCAGAAATAGCGTTGATTGAGCTGTCTCTTTGCTATTTTCTGCCTTGTTTGTTTGTAATGCCACATCAGGGCACTGGCAGTACCAGCCGTTTGAATTTCCTTTTATAGCCAGCGAATTATGAATTAATAAAACAGATGGGTGTGTTAAGCGTTTCTTAAAATCTTGAACCTACTCTGAATTACAATAATGTTCCTCACAGTGATTTGGTCCACTCTAAATAAATGGGTCTTAATTAAGTGCAAGAAAAAAAACAACTAAATGTTGAGGGGGAAAAAAACAACATGTATAATTTATGATGAGTACTCTGCGAAGCAAAATATGGAAGTAAAGGTCCGTTGTTATATGAAGAGATCAGTTCACAGCAGTAGAATTAAAGGATACAACCCAAGATTAAGAGAGTGTTACTGTGCGTCCATGCTGTCTGTTTGGTTCGTAGGCCTTGTCTGCCACCAGCTCAGGTTGCCCTTACCTTTGTAGGTAAAGTGCTAGGATGGTCACCTAGCTGCTGAGCTGCTGAGGGGAGAAAGAGGACTACTACTGGCTTTGTGTGCTGTGGTAGAATGTACTAGAAATCGCTTTCTGGTAAATGTGAACCGCACTCCTTCTCCGACGAGGGGACGAGGGGAGGAAATGAGAAGAGCAGAAAGGAGACGGGGAACGGCAGCTACATAAAGCGCGATTACTCCTCGGAACGCTCAGAACGAAAGGAGAGAGAGAGAAACGTGTGGCGAGCAATACAATATTGACGAGAGCCGATCCGAAATGGCAGCATCTGGTGTTAAATTACATTATATTTAGCATGGCCTGGTTCCCGTGAGAGAATGTAGCTGAGGTTTGAATGGGAAGAAACAGCAAATCGATGCCCCGCAGAAGTGGGGCGTGCAGTCTGAAAGGCTGGCGACCGTTCCTGTGCCCCTGGCCACTGTAGTGCTTGACAGCACATCTTTTCTAATCCTTTCACTGTGTGAGAGTCACAGATTATATCAGATTTTCATCTCTGCTGATTGATGCTTGTCATCGATCCGGTACTGATCGCTGCTCTGGCACCGTTTCTGTCAACAGCCCCCATTCAACTGTTTCTTCATCTCTGTCTTGGATGGGGTGCTCAATCTAATACTACAATGCTTGACCTTGGACATGGGTGGCAAATTTACGCAACAATTACATCTTTTATTCACGCATGCACAATATTTTTCTTTAATTTCAGTGACCACAAATCTTGTGATGATATGTATAAATTAACGTAGTTATATTACATTATTTTACTAATTTACTTGCTTATTTTATGTCTTGAATTCACTCCCCAAAATCAAGTTATTGACTCATTCGTAACATAAATCCTAGGCAAAAAAAATATCCACATCCATATATTTTTCCTTCCTTCCTGAGCTGGAAACAGATAGATGGAATTATGTTACAATACCAACTGGCATGGGAAGCTTAACTGAAGAGCTCAGACAAGCTCCAAACAATAGTCCACTGTGGGATTCTAAACCAACCAACCTTGACGTTCTTTCACTGATCGCCACTCAATTCAATCACAGAATCTGCCGGAGCTGCCGGGCACCCAGGCGGATACTTTTGGGGGGGGGGGTTCTGGGGGGGGTTTACCTTCAGCGGCGGGACGGGAAGAGACTTGCCCTCCTTGTCCAGGGAGATGTACGTGAAGAAGGCGGTCACAGCCCGGTACTTCCCCTCACCCGGCTGTACCAGTGGGTTGGCGTCCACAAACACCTCGATCTCCATGGACTTGTTGCTGGCGAAGGTCAATCGGCCAGAAACGGTAACCACGCAGCCTAGGGAGGTCACACAATGAAGTGTATCAGAACAAAAATTTCATCAAGTGATCCATTAGTAGATCTGCTACTGCAGCAGCATACAGCCTTAAAACCTCTGTTCTTTAAAGGCCTGAAATGTAAGGAAAGAGACTGAGATAGGCTTCACTTGTTCGGCTTCAAAGAGGCTATAATGGAAGAAGATTGTAACCATTTGTGTCTCCAGAACACCTGGGCACATCACTAAAAGTGCTGGCCCTTGGGGCATGCCAAGCACACTTTGGCATTCCCAGACATGACCTCCAGATATACACACACCTGCACACAACACAGTAAGCTGGACTCAGCTGACAGCCTGTGACCTCAAGACCCTCAATGGCCGCCGGTGATTCACAGGCCCACAGCTGGTCACCTCTTCACTTCCTCACTCTTTATTGACACAGACAGCTCAGAAAATCAAATGCTTCCTTTGCCTTGAAGGTCATCCAGGGAAAGAGGAAGAAGTTTGGACTTCCAAAAAAATTTTGTATTAGTATATCATAGTTTACTTGGCTTTTGTGCAAGTTAACAGTGCACAAGTTAACTTGTGGTAGGGCTTGTGGTAGGGCTTGAAGAGACAGAGTGTTATGCTGACACTCACTGGTCCGGGTCTGACACTGTTGCTCGTTTAAATTGAATGGATACACTTATGTTCTATTGTGATGGAAGTCGCTCTGGATAAGAACGTCTGCTAAATGCATGTAATGTTATGTAATGTAATGTAATGTAAAGTGGAATCAAACCTCAAATTCACTCAGTGGCCATATCAAGAGAGGCTAGAGAACACATGCCAACATATTTCACCTTGTCAGCAGCCATCTTCAGAGCTTCTTCTGACATGGCAGAACAGTGTGGGTGTTCTGTGAAGTTGAAGGATGGGCATTGCAGTGAGATATGGTATGGTTAGATTATCCTAATAGCAGTACGGTGAAGTACAGCCTTAAGAGCGCTCTGAATTATGGTCTACAGTAGTTGCTTTATATGGAGGGGTTATGTAAAGGTCAATGCGGTGATCTGATGTTAGTTTGAGATCTGCAGAGGTTTGTGCAAGGTAATCTGTAGATTTGCCAGTTACACATATTGACTTAACAGACAGGGATACTTTATAATCAGTGGATTCATAACCTTTTATGGGTGTAACAGAGCTGATTGGCTACCGTCAGAATGGGATTACAGCTTCACATTGATATCCCATCATCTGATTGTAGTTTTAGGTACAATTAGCATAAACTCAAAACAGATCAGATTAACTAGCTGGCTTTGTGAAGCTATCAAACCTACATCTTAATTAATGGCACTTTCAAAGGATGCGATTGCTAATTCATATGCAAGCGTTTGGTTTATCTTGAGTGTACTGTATATGTGAGATTATTCAAAAATTCACTGCCCTCTTTTTTGGTAATTCTGAGAGCACCATTCAAATGTAAATATGGGATTTACATCACAAGTTCCCAGGCCTGCGGGGGCTGAAACAAACTTACTCCTATGCACAGCGAAACAAATTCAAATACGGCTTCATTTATTCCCACATAATTGAAATAACCTTCATAATAAAAGGGAATGTCTCTGTTTTTCTTTTATGTTAGAACACAGAAGCCATTCAGATTTGCTTTTGGTCTTCTTTCTTACTCTTACTTTTATCTTTGCCTGTTGTGTTAACTGCAAAGCGCTGAAAGGATTACGACTTCAAGCACAATAAAACACAGTTTCAGTTCTAATACTCTAACATTGTTGTTCACTCTCTTTCTGTAATGGTTACAGATCTTTACCGTATAAATTAGTAATGGTGTTTGCATCGTTGCTTTGCTGTTGGCAAGTCTCTGTGTGTTTGGCTTTGCAGTAACTCAGAGAACGTTCATTAAGAAACTTGATCACAAACCCTGCACATTTTGCCAGCGGAATGTTTAACAAATAATCTTTTAAAAAAACCTTGTTATGCAGATTCCGTAAATGTGCTGCATAAATGGGGTTTGGATAACACTGAGTTGTTTGGTTTTGTGCAGTTCATCCCAACAAGAAGTGATCTAAAACAAAATCCTAGCAGATCCAAACCTGTTTGTTGATCTGCGTAGATTGATGTTCTTTGCAATTCTATTGCATAGTGCCTCAGCAGAACCAAGATCACACAATCGAGCTCAATGCCGCACGCAAGATCCGCACAGTTTTTTTTTTCTTCATTCAGCATAAGCTCTGTGAAATTGCAGGGAAAAACTGAAATGGCAAAAGGGTGCAGCCAGAGAAGCCCTGCCCGCCATCACCATCAAGATCAGAGAGGCTTGTGCCACTCGGAGAGTGGAATGGCAGGAAACACTCTCACCCGTGTGCAATTACTTCAGAGAGTTCCACATCTGCAGACTTTGATCTTATCACCTTGGATTTATCTGAAATTTCGGTCTTTTATTTTTCCATAACAAACGGCCGGATGGGAGGGTAGCAACAGCAGGGTTTGTTTCCACACGTGTACACGCGAGTACACTGAGTACATCCTGTATATACATGTTCCTAGTGTTAGCATATTTTAGTCACGCTTTGTTTTAAATGTTTGTTTTACTTCACTGCAGTCAGAGAATTTCAGGGTCATGTACATCCATGAGGTTTGTGATCCTATAGATCTGATAGCCATCATGGCACAATAAGCACATTCAAGAAGGGATTTTATTTGCAACAGAAAAAAAATCGGTGGAAAATCCAAAAAAGGAATGTGTTAAATTGCAATATTAAATTCCTATTCCATAACACTTTCAAAAGTGAAACACAAAATCTTTATCAGAGACAAATGTTTGTGTGTGAGTCATCAGGTTCCTGTATTACTGGGTTTGATCTGAAGCATGAGGGAGGGTTTGGAATAAGAATTTGAACTGTTTACAAACAGCTGATTGGCCTACATCCTCTTGATTTTAGTACCACGCTGCCATTCCCTGCCGATGACCCGTATCGCTGTGCACACTTCACGAAACAAAAAGTGACCATCTCTCTACACTACCATCACAGAAGAGCACCAGGTGCAGTCATTTTCTCCCTTTGATTTGTGACCATTAAAAACCAGTCCCTATGCTCACTTAAGCAAACGCTGAAAGAGCTGTATTTTGGTACCATAACAGCTTTTGAAAAAAAAATAAATGCAGAAAGCAATGCATTTGATCTCATGCATGTTCTCTGTGAAAGAGCATATAGAACGGCTCTGATCCTTGGAGATCTACTTCCTTTTGCTGTTTGATGTATGTGTCTGGTCAGATTTCCATGGCAACGGAGGCTTAAGTTGGACAATATATATATATTTTTAAGCTGGAGTACTCTACCTGTCTCTTACTTTCCCTTCCAGGCATAGACAGACCGTGCTGCTTCATAGTTTTTCCCTGGTCTTTAATTACAGCAGCCAGGAAGGAAACTCACCACGGCAACCCAAATGAGACTCGGCCTCTCTGATACAGCAATGGAGGGATAAATAAAAAAATGACAAATCTCTTCTGGTAGGTGAATGGAACAGGATTCATGAATCAAGTGCCTTTTTAGGTAGATAACTGAGCACATGTTTACATTTTTTTTAGCATGAGGCTCATTTTCATTATACCACTCATATGGTTTTTTTGGTCTTTTATGATTCACAAAAAGTCATTGTTAGGCTACATCATGTATAGGGGCACTAACATGACTGAAAGTTAGAAATATAGTGAAATATAAGCCAAGGAAACCAAAAACATACACCTGCAAGAGATCTCTAATTGGGAAAATATGGAATGGACACGCAGGGTCATACTTCCTGTGTTTCATACTTCCTGTGTTTTTATCTTTAATCTTTCTGGCCAGATTCCCTTTCCTGTATTCAGCATTTCAGGGCATTTCCTGTCCGGATCTGTGTACTCTGTTCCGTGTTTTACCCCTCCCCTCCCCACCTCGGTCCGCAGAACGGTGGTCCCGCTTGTGGAGCACGGTGTCGGCCGAATCAATCGTGATGGATGGAGGTGCGAGGACACCTCTTGATCCGCTGCCTCTGATAATAACAGGGCCTGACCGCGCCTTTCGCGGCTATCAGCCCACTCGGAGTAGACGAGGCAAGCCGCATCAATACGACTGTCAGCGCAGAGCAGCGGACCTGACAAACTGTAGCCACCGCCACCCCCAGTAGCCGCATGCTTATTCCTGCCCTGGCACTTCTCTCTCGCATGGAGCTAGGTGCTACTTTGCACGCTCTAAAAACGGCCAAAGCGGTGATGTCATCGGCTCCTTCGCAGTGAGTGTCTGGCTCCGTTCGACGGCGTTGTATTGTGCTGTATTGTCAGCCAGACAAGGGCTTGTTCTTGGCTGGCGAGGTGATGGTTTCTATCCTGTCTCTCCATCTGTTCCAATCCCCCTTCTGATGAAAAACAGCAGGGACGCTCACAATGAAGCCTGTTTACTCAGACGCACCATTGCCAGCACATGTGGTTTTAGCACCTCAGCAGTTTTGCTGGAAGGTATTTCTCAAAACGGTTAGATCCTGACCTGTAACAAATGTGTTATTCATTGGGCTGATGATACTAATCATGGGTCCATTCATACCATAGCAAAGGGTCATTCACTTTTGAAACCAACGAGTTCTTTGACATGACCGTCTTAAGATGTCTGTCCAGACTTGAAAGCTGGCGTGAACTGTATGTATCTTCTGCAAATAGTGCAGCTCAGGCCAAATTTCAAACGTGAATCCTAAATACAGTTTGAGATGATTCACTGAAATTGTTATCTAGAGGGCATGCTGACTTCACGTGGAATGATCCACTGTTCCGACACCAGGGAGAAGACTTCATGTTGTACCGTAAGCTGAAGCATTTGCAGCTTTTTCTCCCTCTGTCTTTTTCTATCTACCCCCTCTTTGTGTCTTTCCTTTTCACTCTCCCTGTCTCTCTCTTTCTCGTACTGTTTAACTCTCACCAACACACATGCGGTATCTCTACCTCTCTTTTTCTCCCTCTCTCTCCCTGTTTCCCTTTCCTTTCTCCTCAAACACACAAACACACACACACACACACACACACACACACACAAACACACACACACACACACAGACAGACACACACACACACACAGACAGACAGACACACACGCACAGGCATACAGCACCTCTTTGCCCATCTCTCTCTCGTCTTCATTCCCTCTCTTTTCTTTATTTATGTTGCTTCCCCCCCCCCCCCCCCCCCCCCCCCACAGTCTGTGTTCCTATCTTACTTTCTCTATTTCTTTCATCATGTACTGTCTTACTTACTAGCATACTAGCACCCCCCCCTTCCCTCCCTCTCCCTCTCCTGCATTCCCTCTCTGGGGGGGGGGGGGGGGGGGGGTGAAGGACAGTACAAGCTGTAACGCCGGCACTGTTGGGGGTTGGCTGGGCTGTGTTTGTGTGTGTTTTGGTGCTCTCCTCCCAGTCAACAGGGTCAGCGTTGGGGATGTACGTGACAGCAAGCTGCAGGAGTCTACATGCCTCGCTGGAGCCACAAGCAGATGGCTCCTAATTACAAGTCATTGTCAATGACACCCTGCGCTAGTCCGGCCCCGTTCACCGGTTTCCCCCCATTGGCTAAGTTAACGCATTAGGGCTATGTGCACTCACCAAAAGAGAAATACCTCATTTACATCAAATTAATAAAAAAACAGCATGCAGTGATATTATTGCAACAAGCTTTTACTTCATGGCTTTGCCTCAAACACAAAACACTGTTCTCCGAAAGGATGGGTTCTTGCAACAGGGCATGCAGTGAAATATCACGCATTTATATTTTCAATGGTTTTCACAGAAACACTTAAAGGACACCTTGAAGTGTTCTCTGATGGCATGTTATTATTTTAAACACATAAATTACAGGATCAGGCAATGAGCTGGAGACTTTCTTCCAGCTTTGGTTTTTGTTTGCAAGAGCCAATAAGGATTTGAATGTGAATCCAAGAAAAAGTGTTGTATTGTATCTCCCAAACGCCACAAAACCCACAGACCTTACAACTCTGACACAGGACAGCTTGGTACATCCAGCATAACAATTTCGAATTTTATTTTGACAGAACTAAACTTTAAGCCATTAAAAATGCATAGTAACTGTAAGTTTACCGAAGCAGATGCTGACTAGTCATGTACCAAAAAAGCCCTATATGACGTTTCCTCTACTGTATCACAGAGGAGCTGCAGTATGCCAATTTTATTACGGAATAAAATCAGAATTAAATCCTATTAAAATTGATCTGAACACTACAAAGTAGGTTTCTGTGTCAATTTTGCATGTGTCAGTTCAGACTGGCAGCATATGCCAGGAGATTGATGCTGACAGTTACTACTTGCAATGGAACCACAGTGATCCAATAGTTCTAATGTAGAGGGGCATTTTGGTCCCTGTAGGAACACTAGCAGTCTCTTTGCAAAAACAGCCATGATGACTGGTCCCATTTCAGAGCCTTCCTGTGACACGTGAGAGGATGCTTAGGGTGACTCTATGAGAAACTAAACCCAGGGATAATATTTGGTTGGACATTGGTCAGGTGCTCAGAAATCAGCCCTGAATGGGCTACTGTGGCTTGGTGTGATTTTGAATACTTTCCCTGGGTTTTACTGTCAGATACAGATCTTTCAGAAACAATAAGCATTCAAGTTCCACCAAACAGATGCTGGTGCTAAAATGATTATTGAAAGGGGTTCAATCATCATTTAACTGTTAAATAATAACTGTTCATGTTCTTCAGAGAACAGCCCAAGGTGCTCTTTAAGACATACTTTGCATTGGCATGTAGACAACCTAGACAAGTGAGGCGTATAGTTCAGTCCTCCCGGGTGACAAGGAAAAAGGTTCAACAACATTCCTCTCAGAGCTGCTGTCTGAACACTAGAACAAGAACGTGTTCCTCAAGCTCTGGACCATACATGGCAGAAACCCATTATGTATGGGGGGGGTGGGGTTCAGTGGGTTGGGGTAGTGGGGCTGCCTTTAATTCATCTCATATGTGACATTGGCTCTACCGCACACCTGCCTCAGGTACCTAAGCCATGCATCATTCCACATCTTATTCTTCATTCTGTCCCTCTGACAATACCATCTAAAAAAACATCACAGCCATACTCAGTGGGATTAATTCCTTGTCTCCTGACTCCTCTGTCAAGAGAATGTGCTATCTGCTCAACCTTTCAAAGTAACCTGCCTTTAACACTGCAGACCTATTAACTGAAGTAGAGAAAAGGCCATAAACATATTCTGCTTCTAATCTGAATGCAGGGTCATCTTGAAAACTCTTGTCCTCTCACAGGATAAGCCTCCTCCTGTTTCATACTGACAGATAAAATGGAATTAATGTCTGTTTTCTGTTTGGCCCCTGAAGCATTCTGTCCATTTTTGAAAGATTAGCTGCACCCACTGTGTGTAAAAAAGGCAGACCAACAAATACCCTGCTTATTTTACAGACTTAAATTCTCACCAAGGCTTCATGTAAATGCTCAAGGGGTTATTCCCCTGATGTAAACTCATGTTTCTACGCGTCCCCAGGACTTCTTCACGCAGTAACACCCACTCTGTGCGGCTGACTCCCGGAGCCATGCTGAGACGGCATCTTAAGAGGCAATCCGTCAGTGTGATCAACGTGCTTCGGGCAGGACCGCCGTCTGTCTCAAAGACCACCCATCCGAAAATACCACGCCGCTGGCCCTTTTGTCTCCGGACACCTCGTTACCTTGGGCTTTGACTTAGCGGTACTGGGATGCCTTCGGGTTAATGCAGCAGGTAGGAGCTTACTCTTACATCTACGTGCGGGATCTGATTGGATAAAAGCGCATTTATTATGTTTGCTACGATGTTATGCTTATATTATCTGCAGAGAAGCTGGAACGACACACGAACACAGGCGAAAAAGACAATCCACTTCTAACCATTTCTCTTCTGCTGGTTTTCAATAAATGACTGCAATGAACACACACCAACAGGTCATGCTGAAAACCCACAGCGCCAACTACTGTTTGCCAATAGTAATGACAACTCTCACACCCAAAACTCTGACAGGTGAGGCAGCATCCTCAACAGACTCCAGTTAAATTCATGGAATCTGATGGCTGATCATTACTCTGTAACCTTCTGGTTTCCTAATTATGCATACATCAGGACTTTCTCTCTGTAAATACGCTGCAAATTTGACTGGACGACATCGGGAGCCAATATAACATTTTCCACCATTTTCTCTCAGATCAATATTTTGCTTGTTTTCCCAGACTCTGATACTCTGAGAATTGATGAGCTATGCATGGTTTTGCTCAAGCAGAGAAGAAATGATTCAGAGCAGAGAGATCCAGACATGAGCAATAGGGGAAAGAGAGAATTAATGGACTACAGACATAAATAATTCATTTCCTCTATCTGCTTTAATGGGAAACAATAGCCACCTTTTGAAAATAAGAATGGTAAATGAGGTGAAAAGGGCATGTTTTACAAATGTGTGAGGCAGAAGAAAAATGTATATCACAGGATTTATGCAGTAATTCCCCTAATCTTCTATAGTATGGCATGTCCTTCACTAGCGAATCAGGAGGTAATTGGCCTCTAACAGTTTTACTCTACCAAAAATGTGTCTTTTTCCCAGGAATTCATCTCATTTAATGAAGGACTTGCCGCTTGCCATCTTCTCCCGCCAACACTGGCCCATTGCTCATATGGTATTATTAATTCAAGAACTCGCAGAGCCGGTAAATATGTTTATGTAAGACAGGCTGTAATTGTTTTGAGCTTACACGGCAAAATTCACCAGACAGTGAAGAAGGGGATAAAATATGAGGTCATTACAGATCCATAAACCATATTAATGCCTGGGATATTTCTCCGTGTTGGGCTGTTTCCTGGTGGAGGCTAATGTATGTAGCAGAACAGTAAAAAAGGCATGATGTCAGCCGATGCTCACACAGGTACAAACTGAGGTACCAAAACTGACCATTCGAGAACCAGTTACACATTCATTGACAAAACATCCTTACTGTAGTCAGGTCACGTGACCAATACTAATCTGTCTGCATTTATTGTATTTATTTATTGTAAGGAAGTCATAAAAAAAACTACCCTTTTACTGGAACAGCACTTTAAGAGTAAAAACAAGACTTGGCTGGCATGGAAAATGTCCCTAGGTTATTTATTTCAACCCCCCCTGTACTATGCACTGTGCTAATGAGTATTATTTCCTCATAAAATGAAAACACACAATGAAATCTAACCATAAAGGTTACGTAAAGGAATGCTAATTTCCACAGTCCCTGCAGGCAGTTTAAACATTTGTTTCATATTTTTTAGCATTAGGAGGAGTTTTTTTTTTTTGCTTGTTTTTCAATTTAGCTGGGCCGGATATTTCCTGGTGAAATGAAAACAGGAAAGGAGGGGGCTCCAAGCAGTTTCAGGCCGGTTACATGAACAGCAGGATGGAATTCGTACCGAGAGAGAGCGATACGCTTGCTCACGGATGTCAACGTGAACCAGCCTGAATCATGACATAAATAATAGGGAGGGGCTGTGAAGCAGTGTGGGCGGGCACAGGAAGAGAGGGGGCGGGGCCTGGCTTCAGGCCGACCGTGTGCGATTGGCGGCCGCTTCCTGACTCAGAGGTCAGTCTGAGACTCGGCGGTGTGACCTAGAGGTGCTTCCGTGCCTCGGAGGCCCCGTCCGTCAGGACGGAGCTCTTAATTAGCGCTGGGGCTCCGGGCCTCTCTCCAGCTAGCTCTGAGACGGCCTCTGCCATTTGTCTGCCCCGCGTCTCCCACCTTCCGAACTCCGCGCTCCACAGACAACGACAGGCAGGTCGCGACACCCCAGGACTGGGCTCTGACCCAAAAGCCACAGGAGCAAGACAGCCACTGGTCCGTTTCGGCCGACACATGCTTTCTGCAGGCTACTCTCCCCCATGCACCTTCGGTAATCACTCTTTGAGCAAATGCAACGATGTCCGGCGGCTACAGAGATCTGTTACAGCGGCTCCACGGAGAAGCCAGGGCACACGCCGCTTTAGGAGAGCTGCAGCCCTTCGGAAAGAGATTCCCAAAGTCTTTTTAGGAGGAGACTGTCTTTCTCAAAAACATAACGAGTAGTCTGAACA
This sequence comes from Megalops cyprinoides, assembly GCF_013368585.1. Lineage (NCBI taxonomy): Eukaryota > Metazoa > Chordata > Actinopteri > Elopiformes > Megalopidae > Megalops > Megalops cyprinoides. The sequence continues at coordinate 3,792,800 of NC_050589.1, read as the reverse complement.
GCGGCAGGGGAGTCGAACGCATACTTTTACAACAGGCGCCTCGGGTTTACTGCCGGTGACAAACCGCTGGCCCCACAGCACAGCGCAACAAGAGACATGATTAGTTCCTTTTGCCGGGCACCTCGGTCTCGCCGAGCAAATCGCATCACTTGTTGAAACATTGCCATGCTGTTTCACCCCCGACCCCCCCGACCCCCCCCCCCCCCCCCCCGAAGGAACTGCTCATCCTCTGCTTTGCAACATTTGTTTACTGATTGCGGATACGATTCTCTCTTCACACAGACAGCGGTTTGATGTCATCCGTACCTATCTTGATCTTGCGGTGGAAGTTGATGGCGTCCACGGAGGCCGTGACGATGTTGGTCTTGCAGTGACGGGCAGCAACGATCCCGGCGACCTCGTCCATCAGCTTCATCGTCACGCCTGTGACAAACAGAAGTCCGTGTTACGTCCCGTGAACAACGAGCAAAACGCATTAAACATCAACGCAGCAGGTCCGACTGACTGACTGTTGCAATACCACTGCAGATGCAAGCAGCCAACAGCTCCCCAGTGGCCTGCCCCCTGTACCCTCCCTCCCTCAGATAAACCTGGAAACTCTGAAAATCCATGATTATGACACAGCCCTTGGCTCTTTGACAAAAAAAAAATAAAAACACTTAATGAGAGCACAATAGCTGATCCACTTTGTCCTAAAATAGGAGAAATTACATGAGCATTTACCGTAAAGATTAGGAAAAAGATTAGGCAGGGAAATCCTGATGACTCTAATGCTGGTGTAAGAGCAGTTGATCTACAGGTGAGGAAAAGATTGTTTAAAGATATGAATAAACTTAAATTTTAACTGATAAGGAAGTATCTGTAACTATCCTCATGACATACTCAAAATTAACAAAGAACAATATCAGTAATATTACTACTATTACTAGAAACTAGTAATAGTAGTAATGATTGTGGCAATAGCCATCACCATCACCATCATCATCATCATCATGGTCGTCATCATCATCATCTGCTTGCCATCTGCGTGTTCCTGCCCAGGGCAAATCACAGAGCCCACGTTTTTCATATTGTTTATTTATACAGATGGATGTTTGGCGAAGCAAGTTAAGCACCTCGCACAAGGGTGCGGGAGCCCCACCTGGGATTCAACCCTCACGGTAACGAGCCCTGTTCCTTCGCCACAGCCTCACACTGCCGAGTGTCACCCGCTGCGGACGGGGTTTGAGCTGGGATCGGTGATGATGACAGTGGCCGCTCAGAGCCGGAGCCTGAGGCCTGGCCGGCCATTACACTCCATCATTACCATCCTGAAGAGAATATGGCTGCAGGCACATGCTGCACAGCCATGCACTGTGCCAATACAAGCATTCCTCTCCGTTTCTAAAAAAAGACATCCCTAACATGACACCACGACCGATAGCTCCCTCACGCACACACCACAGCTACCTCCCCTCCCTCTCTCCTCTCCTCTCAGCTCATCTCTGCCCATCTCCTCCTATTCCTCCTCTCCCCTCCCTCATTTTCAGCTTCTCTCTTTTCGTCCGGCTCAGCATGTAAAATGAGGCAAGAGAGGGAAAGAAAACGGTGAAGTTCAATCCTTCCCCCGCTGTGGAAAAACACTCAATGAAGGCAACATAAAAGTATTATATTCGCTACGGAACTGTGGTTGAACTGAAATAACTACAGATTGAATTTATCTCCTCTGGTTTCTGGTCTGGTGCAAGACGCTAAATATTTCACATGGGGTTTTTACAGTCTATGTAACTGTGTAGTCAACTGTATTTGAAGTCCTGAATAACATACAACCGGGGCTCTTAAAAATAGTTGATTTCCCTCCGTTTTTGAACGGAGAATACTAAAACACTTTTATTAGGGCAACAAGGAAAGGGAGGTCAATCTATTTATGACAGACCGAAATCTTCACCTACAATAGCGTCTTTGCATCTGTCTGTGAGATATGTGGAAAGAAAAGTAATGGTCCTGTCTTTTTTGAGTAAAGCATTCCATTTAAAATATGACCAAATGGGCAATTAGTATGGCTTTGTCCTCAGGCTTGTATTTTTTCTGGAGAGGAGCGGCATGTCAGGATGAGGAACCATTACTCGCTTCGTTTTGATGGGAACTGTTGGTGAGGGGGGAAGGGTATTACGGTTAAAAACAATGCCTCATAGTAAAATTTTAGGGCACTATAAATAAAATATGCTTGGGAGCTGCGTTAGCCGCCAATAAACTCCAGTCAGAGCATCTAGCTTGTTTATCCTGCACACACACAAGCACACACACACACATGCACGCACATACACACACACGTGTACGTGCACACACACACACACACGCTCACACACACAACCAAAAACTGTGTTTACAGGATAAACCATGTATTCAGTTTCAGGGTCATGAGAATCGAGTGACCTATTTTTTAGACGGAGTTTCAGTCCCTCATCAGAACAGAAACCTACTGAGTCCACATCTGAAGTCCACTGATTGCTTAATTAATCATTCAACCGTCCACTCACTCAGAGTGAGTGGACGGTTGACAGTTAAATGTCTCCAGAGACATTTAACTGAAATTATCCTGGGAAGGTGAACAAACATCCAGTTGACCAATTTGCATGAACTCAGATACCTCACTTCAGATGTTGACTCACTTTCATTATCTGCTATCACTATGCTATGCTGTACAGCGAAGTTAACATGAAAACTATAAATCATTAGTGCGTGAAGTGCCGCCTGTTTATCCAGAGCTAACCAGTTACGTAGCAGACCACTAACTACTAACCCACTGACAAATACAATCACAATACTTGCTATATTCAGCCTTTAATCTCAATGATTAATTCCTGTAATTATGTCCAAGCTTCAGACGTTAGAAAAACAATGAGGCCATGAGTATGACTTGATTAGGTAAACAGATAAACGATGTTGACGGTGGATTCATTTTACCAAGGTTCCAACATACGTGGTGTGCCTTCAGTCTGAGACATTACATACCTCTCCTAATTAATTTTTCATTCCATTCTTTTGCAAAATCAGGCCCAGGCAGTGATGTGATTCCTTAATAATTGCTTAATTAACAATCGCCTAATGAATCATTTGAACACAGAGGACGGAGAGATGCCTGCAGCTGGTGCAACACAGGGCTACAGGATTTTTACGAAAGCAGTTTGTGTAATCCTCCTGGTCCTGATCATTAGCTATGGAGTGGGTTTAAGAGTACAGGACTGTCTGGGAGCAAACTGGAGAGACGAGGCCGAGGTGGGGGTTGGTAATGAAGGTATTGCTTGCAGTGCAGTTTTACAATGTGGTCCATGATTGCCGGGAGCCTGAGAGTGTGGCCACATAAAGGGGACAGTATTGATTTTTCGCACGGGCAGGTGGCCTGTGATGTATGGGTGCATCCTCGAAGACCAATCAGGGCTGTTCTGCCGGACCACCCGTATCCATTTACAGCATAATGACACAGTTACTACACCTGCAATAAGAGAATGGAGTAATAGCCATCGGTGTCACCTCTGAGTACAACAAAGCGCAGGGCAGAAGCTGGCTGGAGTTTTCGTGCAATAGGCAGACACAGTAATGCGCTCTTCTGTGGGTACTGTTGCTGCTTCCTGCTTATCCCACAATGCCTATGTCATTCTCTGTCTGGGGGGGTTAAGGGGGGATTCACTCTTTCTACAGCAGTAGAAAATATATTCCGGGACCCAACATCTGACCAAAACTATATTCTGCTACTTCAATGCTAAGGAGAGGATGCATGACGCAGACGATGCACTCACGGTCGGGCTTTCCTTACGTTTTTAGCGTCTAGCACTCAAAGGAGTCATTCGCAGTGATGATTTCAGAGCGGTCACAGCGCAGTTTCCAAAGTGCATCGCTGCCATTTCGTGTCACAGTGTATCAGCGTCGTGCGGCATCAGTGCATCGGTTTCCGTCCCTCATGTTTCAAAGAGGACCGCTGTAGGTATGTCATTACTGCATGAAGGCGTAATTAATCAGCATGAATCTCCATTGATTAGACTCATCAGGGACATTTCGTCACTGTGATTTCATATTGTTTTTTTCTTTTTTCCAATCGGAATCCATAATCTTGCAGGCTACCTTCTGCCTCCTCATGTTCTCTGCTTTGCAGAAGTGGAATGTGCAGGAGACGATACTGGAACGGTCGGCCGGTATAACAGGCCCATTCAGTGCTGAAAGGAGGCAAATTGCCAGTGACTTCCTGCGCAGAGCAGATTGCGTTCTGTCTTATTTTCCCTCTTACCTTCGAACATTTCAATTTATCAGGATTAAGTGCCTCATTAAGGGTATTCGGGATTTAGCTGCCTGGCCCACGATATTCAGAACAGATAGCGGTCAGTGAGGAGGACTTGGCAGCATCTGACAGCCATCCGGAAAACTCGGCCCTGACGCCTCATTCTCTCCTGTCCATTTGGCTCTGCAAATTCCGCCCAATGCACTCCAGGGACCATCTAAAAATGGCTAGCCAGCGTGACCAACAAATTTGGGCTGGAGGAATAATGCGAGAAGAGCAGGAGACCGCTTTACAGTTTCTGCTGCAAGACCCTAAAGCCAAAGGGACCGCTTCTATCTGCAATGAAATATTATCAGGAGGATGTTAGTGATGTATCACGTGAGATGACTATTTCCATTGCAGTGATAATACCTGTGATGAGAGGAAATGAAAGCAGACACCGTGGCACATATTTTCCACTGTCCCACTGCTGCGTTCTACAGCCCAGACACATCTGACTAATCCATGACACGTGAGGCAACCCCCACAAAACACAAGACCGCTGCTGTCGCCAAACGGTCGCCCATGGGAGTTTGGACAGCCTGTGGGACACAGGAAATGTGTGTTTATTTACAATTAGGGACATTCTCCGTTTGGCCTGTTTTAATCAGCTTCACTGTGCAGTGAGGGTGAAGGGCACTACCAGAGAACCTCTAACGGGGCAAACAGGCTGAAACCGTCGGCCTTAAATCCTCCATGTTCTCCGCTGCTTCTACGGGCTGCAGTTCATTTGTTGAGGAATTAATCGTCTCAGAGAGGAAGACAGTGGCCATAAAGTTCATTCCAGTGAGGAGATTACATTGCTAATAGCCTTGTTTTCACAGGGAGGGTTTGAGCGTTGAAGTGTTCCTCTGCAATTACGGGCCAAGCCATTAAAATCAAACGTAAAGAAGGACGAAGAGGTGGAAAAAAAAAAATGTAGGTTCTCCCCCCCCCCCCCCCCCCGCCCTTTTTCCTCTACGGCAGGAAGCCACCTTTTCATGTAATAGAGACAACACACATACAACAGTCAAAAAATGACCCCATAGTAACCGAAGTTATTTTATGCACTGTGTAGTACTGCATGAGCCGGGTCAATGCAGGAGAAGAGCTAGCGGGTCGATCCTCCCCAGCACTATGGAGACATCCCACGGGACGGCAGCGACAGAGAAGTCTGGCAGCACACAGCCCGTGTGCTCAGACGCTTATCAGAATTTTATAAATCCAGTCTACGGTTTTGCATTACTGCCCCAGAATTCACCGGTCCACTCGCCATCGTTTCACCAGCAGTCGGCTGGGGGGATGAGTACCAAATTTTCAAGATTTACATTTAGAGTAAGAAATAGATACATGCGGATTTAGGCTGAGAACCTGTGCAGTCTGGGGGCTGATTCATTGAGGACTGTGGGGATTTATCTGTGCAACCAAGGGACCCTGCATGCACGCATGCCTGGACTGACAGAGTCTGGAGGGGTACCTCAAGGCTGGGTGTACACTGTAGTTGTGAGAATACAGATAGCTTTCAGAGTCTCATACTTCTTTTCTCACACGTGGGGGGGGGGGGGGGGGGGGACACATCATGGGAGAGGATGGGCTGCTTTCCAGTTCCTGATCGCTCCCCCACCCCCTTCTGTTTCTCCTCTGACTCCTATTGCGGGGGGGGGTTTCATTTGTTTGAGGATTCAATCTCAAAGTTTTTCTTAGCGTGCATTACAAAAACAATCATTAAGTCTACTTTGCAATTCTGCCTGCGCCCCAAAAGGTTAGACCATCTGCTTGCTTGCATTTCTGAAAAGGAATACGTGGGAGTCACAGAACTGTGACTTCACCGACAGCTTGGCTGGACTGAATAGCCGTTTTCCTCCCATGGCGAAGGCCAGAGAGACTGACTGATGTAATTCCACCCCAGCTGCCCACAGGTGGGACACTGGTGACTGAGCCCCAGCTGGAAGGAAAAACAGCTATGAATGTTTTTTGGAAAGCCCAGTAGCCTTGATTACGGCCACGGCGAGGGGTCAAAACAAGAAATGGCTTCCTTGCGAGAGAACGCTGTTGACGTGGTGGGTTTTCAAAAAGCTGCACCATACTCACTCATCAGGCCACTGGATCGGTCCCGCTGCTTTCAGCTGCCGGCATCTTATCAGCCGAGCTTCTAGACTGCATGCGGTTCCACGGCCGGCCTGGCCCTGAGCTGCGCGGGTCAGACCCACTTCCAGGAGCGGCAGATTACAGCAGCGCCCCCTGGAGGAAATCCAGAGCAACAGCAGCCTTTTTTTTGGGAATGGGACAGCGCTCTGAGTTCTGGTGAAGGGCCTGTATCGCTATCAAAGGGTTATCCGTGCAGCTGTGGAGAGGAGCGCTCCTTCTTGCCATGGGCAGCTGCCAGATCAGACTCCAGCACAGCTCCTCCTTCAGGTGGGATAGGACGGGTAATTAGGAAGCCTATTAAAAGCTAAGTAGTCACCTGAGCCCTCTGTGCCATGTGAGCAAACTTTGTTAAACGCAATTTCTGGATGATCTGCGTGAGAAGATGAGCACAGGATGAGCACAGGGCCTCACAGAGGCCCCTGGTTATTATTTGTGAATTATTTATCTCTCTGGCAGACACTCCTATCCAGAGCCTGTTTATTCAGTGAGGCGTTTGCCTGGGTCTGTGAGAGCATTAGGCTTCTTTACCTGTCTGTAGGCTCGGCGGGGGAAGAGAGAGAGAGCGTGTGTGTCCGTGGTGCCGAAATGATGCTTCCACCCACAGCTCTCACATGCGGCCAGGGAGATGGTAACTTCTTCGCACGGCCGTGGCTACAGAGACATCCATTTCAGCCCCTGTGTTTCTGTCCTGGTGAAATCTCACAGTGTGGAAGCAGCGTGGCTATAACAATCTCCCTGGGAGGCAAGGATGCTATATGGCACAAACACTGACACAACTGTCTCCACAGCGAGGCTAGCCCCTACTGTGTCCAGGCCTGGACACGGTGGTGGCAAACTCACTGTAATCACTATTAATACTGTCATTTTTTATGTTGCTTTTCTTAGCAACATCCTGGGCAGTTTAGACAGCTACCTTGCCTAAGGGTAGAACACAATACCGCACCAGGGAACTGAACATACAGCCTGTAGGTTACAACCCCAGCTCCTTAAGCACAGCGCCACACTAAAACCTTCATCATTACTAACCCCCAGTGGATTCAGTTGCTCAGCGGAATCTAGCCACGCCTCTCAGGGTGCTCCGCTGTGTAATTGAACATAGCATAAGAATTTATACACAGGTGAATACAGAACTTTGTCCCCAAACACCAGGGGTGAACACAGAACCTCATCCCCAAACAATCTCTAAGATGAGGTGATGTGATCACTGTGACTAGAGAGAGGGACAGGAATATCAGGCTGGTTTGTTAGAGCCAGGTAGAGCAAGGCACTCTGGGTAAACAGCAGCCCCACCCCGGGGGAGCTAGAGGCTCTGGATAATAGGTGTGAGCACTGGAGATTGTGTTGTTCGTGAGTGGGAGTACGTCGTTCCAGCCAAACCCTCTGAAATCTCACCTTGGCACGAAAGTGCCTAGCATGGCCCCTTGTATAGAATGTGTTTGCGGTTTTCATATGCTTCTGTAATGGCTGCATGAGTGAGAATGACAACAGGAATATGGCTTTCGGGAAGGGAAGGGGGGGGGGGGGGGGGGCGGCGGGCACGATCCTCATATTGTTCTGAGGCATTTTTAGACACTCCATATTTATCTTTTCCATGCCAGGTGAAAATTGATGGGATCTCACTTCTGGATGGAATTGCGCTGGGCCCGCCCTGAGCTCTCCCACCGCCGCCCCGCGCCCTGCTGTGGTCGTGTCTCAGCACGCCCCGAGCCAATCAATTCCCCAAAAAACCGCAGCACGGGTTTCGACACGAACGCACGCAGAGTCCTCTGAGGGGGGAAAAGGCATTGTCTGAAAGGCGTCTTTGCTTCCTGCACGACACGTTCGCCACTGCGCATGTGTTCCATTTGGCCTCGGAACCTGTTGCGCTACTGTTCCGTTGAGTTGTGCTGACTCCTCAGTCCCGTACAGCTCTCTTTCACGCAGTAGGTACTGCTGCAGTTCCTCGTTAGTACAGTGGTGAGTATCCCCCGTCTGTCACGCGGGAGTCTGGGGTTTGATTCCCTGACAGGCAGCAAACTCTTTGACTACTTATATGGCTTTTTGCTTGTGTTGTACTCTTTTACATTACATTACATCATTGCCATTTAGCAGACGCTCTTATCCAGAGTGACTCACATCAATTACAGGTTTTTACAATGTTATCCATTCATACAGCTGGATATTTACTGAGGCAATTATGGGTTAAGTAGTTTGCCCAAGGGTACAGCGGCAGTACCCCCGTGGGGAATCGAACCGGCAACCTTTCAGGTACAAGTCCTGCTCCTTAACCACTATGCTACTCTGCCTCACTTGTAGGTCGCTTTGGATAAAAGTGTCTGCCAAACGAATAAATGTAATGGATTGCCATAGTTGGGCTGATATTTAAAAGCTGGGGTCCTGCAATAAGAAGGGGTCAGAGCAGTTAACCCGGCCAGGCCAGCATGCAAACCACAAACTTTAGGGAGGGGACACTGAGAGGGGCCTGCGAGCCGCACTCTATTAGACTTAAATATCAGATCTCCATTAGAATCCCATTCCCTGGGATTGCATTAGGAGTGGAGATTAACAGCAAGGCCCCCAAGGGGCTGGTGCTTTTCGGCCTCAATTCGCGTGGAGAGATTGTCATCTACCGCCCGGAACGGCCTGAACAATGTCGGCACGACTGAGAGAGCTCTCCCGCTGGGAATTAAGAGGGCCTTTAATAACTGCGAAGGAAGGGGGAAAGCGCTGAAATTCAATTATTTTAATTATTCTGAAGAAGAGCGATCCTTTCCGTAACCCGCGTTGCTTCCGTAAACGGTAGGCTATATAACTTTTAAATGCGAGCTCTGTAAGGCGCTCTGATTCAGGGGGTCTGCTTGGCAAATGAGGGATAATTTGGCCTTGTGGAGTAGAATGCATGATGGAGTGAGCTCTCTGAATTCTCAGGGCCGCACTTCCAAACAGACGTTTAAAACCATGTGAAACGGAGCATTGCAACAAGGCCCAGGCAAAACGCGCTGCACTCCTGCTCTTGCCTTCCAATGAGAACGGCTCGTTTTCCGATCTGAAAGAGCGAGATAACACGGCCGGGATTCTCTCCTCGCACCTGCATCAGCACTCTGGAATCTGGAATTTTGACTCCAGGTTAAATGCAGTCTCTAAAAAAACGGGCTTCCTAACAAATCCCAGCCCAAAGTACTCATCCCACCGGCTTCAGGATTCCAGTTCTGCAGTTTCTACAGAGTAACATCGCTTTACTGTTTGCAGCTAGCACCGCACGCATTTAACAGACAGCTCAAGTTTCAGAGCACAAGACAGGCCTCTCTCTGTACACAGTTGCTGTCGCTGGGTAACAGATGAGAAGAAAATCAAGGAAGCATCTCAGCAGCAAAATTGGTGTTATCCTCAAGGTGATGCTTGGATTAAGGAACCGGCCCCGAAACCAGAGCTTTGCAGGTTCTAGTCCCAGGTGGGACGCGACTGCTGTACCCTTGAGCGAGTGACTTAACCCAAATGGTTGCAGTAAAATTACCCAGCTGTACAAATGCATAACATGTTCAATTTCAGTTATGTAATTTGCCCTGAATACGGGTGGCTGACAGGCAAATAAATAATAAATGTTGTACCTGTTATTCTTGCCGTGTAATTCTGTATTATTTACAGCATTACTACACCAATTTATACTCTCTTACTAAAAAAAGGAAATCTTGAGTAACTCGCTATGCTAAAATTAGGCACTGAAACAACAGAAATTCCTTTACGCCATACTATTGTATCACAGGAGAAAACAACTTTCCATGATATGGTGTCTTTCGTGGGCATAATCATAATTCATAAAGAGAGGAACAAAGCAATTTGACCATTTTTTTTCAGACCAGCCAAGTATAATGTTATTGACTGCAATGGATGGGAATGATGCTGTCTATCTTAAATATTTTTTGTTGGAATATGGTCACATACTGCTATTTTTGTGTCTAGACAGGCTTGCTGTAAGACATTGTAACGTTTCAACTAAACATAATACACACACATTTAGAGTTTCATATTAAAGCACACTCCATTTCCCTTATGCATCCACTGACTCCGTGGTTGTGAACACAGCAAAGCATAATATTCTGAGTGTAACAAAATATGAATATGTATATTTTAAATACACGGCACATAGGTTAATGCACCGCATTTCAGAGTGGGCCTATTTCAAATGTTGCTGTCCATATTACGCCATCAGAATCTCACAGTAATGGACCTGCTTGTACAGCTCCTCTCTCCCTCTCTGCCTCCAGAGCTCTTCTCTGTAGATGGAGAGTTTATGACTGACACCTATGCACAAGCCACCCATCTCTGGGGGATAGAGAATGCACGCAATTACATTATGCATGAGCAAAGCTAGGCATGGATTTGTCATGCAAGATTATATTTTTTGTCCCACAGTTCATGGCAAACTAGAACATTTGCTGTGATGGTGATGAACACTTCTGTCCACGAACTGTTTGCTTATCTATTTGTTTACTTGTTTCATCCATTTGGGATCTTTATTCATTTATAATCTGTTATGACTCATGCATCTGTCTATTATTTCAGAACTTACTGCATCATGAAATGATTATACAATGACTTTTTTCCTGCCTCACAGATTCAATAAATTATCTAGAGTAATCTTCTGTTTTGTACCAGGGTGGTGTTTTCATTTTTGCTCCTCATGGTTAATGGTTTAGGGCTTTCCATTAAGTTTTACATGGCATTAGAATAAAATGGCCATAATAAGATGCAAAACACATAATAAATTTCACAATGACAGGTCATTCTATGGAAAAGCATGACTGGTACACAGATATACTGTAATTCACAGAACCGCGCAGCATCCATCTTGCACACACAGCACTGACGACTTCACAAAACACTGAAGGAACTTGGAAATGTATGGACTCTGATGCCTTGGGGTTACCTGGCTTCCACATAAAGCTGGATACCCAAAGTGAGAGCAGCTTGCTCCTCTATGCTTCTGACAAATGTAGGAAAGACGTGTGCCTGTCTCCCTGAGAGAGAGAGGCAAATGTAGGAAGGACGTGTGCTCGTCTCCCTGAGAGAGAGAGGCTGTCAAACACAGGAGAGCACACAGCACCCCCCTGGGAGCCTGGCTCTGGGGTTCTCCTGGTGAGAACAGCAGTAATAGAACAGTTGGCCATTTAATTCCCGTGGCTAATTAGCTTGTTCATTTTATCATTTATTCTTTCAGGGAATAAATAATAAATAATGATGGTCTCCACATTTTCAAAATTCTCTGATTGCTGTCCAGCTGTTTCGTTATCGGAAGCTGGGCAATGTCATCATGTTACCATGTAACTTGCTTAGCTAGGTTAAAGGGCTCTAAGTTACTGAATGCTGAAAGTTGAAACTGAAAGTCATCACATCATGGATAATAGTTCTAAAATGTTCAAACAAAATGTTCCTTTGCCGAAGTCAGTCATGTTTATAGACTGGCATTGGTGCTACACTATAGTTTGCAGAATGATAAAATAATTGTAACAAAAAGGTAATGCTATAAATATATGAATATCTATGTCTGAAAAAAAGTAAACATTTCTACATTAATATTTCTGCCAAAGAACTTCTATAGATTATTTTAGAAGAATGTTATCTAATGTCTTAAGATGCAGGCAGTTAAAGATATACTTAAAGTATACTTTAAGTAATACTTTAAGATAACCAGTTCTAATACTTAAAGATAACCAGTTCAAATAATTTCAGTAAATAATTATTTTAAAAAAAAATTAAATTTCAGCCTCGTGAAATCTGATCAAGCTGTGTCATAGTGCTGGTGTGTCAGAATTACTGTGATCAGATCTGGGACAGACTGGCCAATTTTAACCCCTGCTATTACCATGGTAAGAGTACTGAATGACACATCCAAGAATGTGAACTGCGCATGGGACAATGCCTCCAAAAAGTTACTGTTTTTAAGAAAATGCTTCAACAACAACCAGCTCAAGTTTACCTGCAGTTTCTAGTGAAGGTCCCAGAAGCCACCTCTGTGATTTTCACCCCCCAGCCGCTACTACTGCTGGGGGAGTGCAAACTGGCTGCTGAAGGCTGTTCATTAACCCAATTGTCAGAGGACAGAGACAGCGGTGGGAGTGGGGGACACAATACACAATTCGGGGGGGGGGGGGGGGGGGGGGAAGCAAAATAACTCCAGAGTGACAACTCCCGTATGTCACACCGGTGTTTTTATCCTAGGTGTTTACTAATATTAAAAGTCAAATTTTGCTTTTCGACCCCTAGGGAGCATGGGTGTGTGTGTGTGTGCGTGTGTGTGTGTGTGTGTGTGTGTGTGTGTCTGTGTAAGAGTCTATATGTGTGTGTGTGTGGCAGGTAAGGGAAAGGGTGGGGTTTGCAAAAAGAACACTTTTCAGAACAAAACAATGGCGCACAAAAAAAAAAAAAATGTAAAGGACATCAAATTTCGTGGTTATCTGACTCTTTGTCAGCTAGCTCTGCACTGGCCCTTCGATTGGCTGGTTTGCAGGGTGTTCTGTTTTAGAAGCAGTGGTGCAGAGAAAGCAGCACCGCTTCAGCTCCGCACTGTTTCATTACTACGGATCAATTCTCATACCCTATGTCACTGTGTCACACCGATCCCCACCTGATCAATAGGGCTCTGGTCACACAAACTAACTTGCTCATGAATTGATGTGTTTTAATGTCAGCTTACGTGTGCTGGCCTTTACATTGCAATGAGAGTGCTGGCGTCTGGCACCCTGGGTCAGGTTTCTAGAGGCCATTTATGGTTAGTTATACAGAGGGCAGTCGTTATTGCGAGAGGGAAAACACGACAAGCTGCAGATAATTGGGCTAATCAGTTTCGCAGTCAATTGGCCCACAGTTCATTGTGCGGACTGGAATGATGATTGATAAAGCTTTCGACAGTTAGGGAGAGAGTCAGTGCACGGCTGCAGTCCTGTTCCCTTGCCGACAACACAGGCAGTGTGCACTGGGCATCTCTTCAGCCTCCATGTCTTTGCTATTTCCCACTGATGGGAGCCCGGGCAGCAAACACACGCATGCACACACGCACACACACACACACACACACACTTACACACACACACACACACACACACACACACACACACACACACACACACACACATGCACACACACGCACACACACACACACACATACACACACACTTACGCACACACACACACACACACACGCACACACACACACACTTACGCACACACACACGCACACACACGATCCCTCTCCACTGCAGGTCTGTGGCCTCTTCAGTATTAGCAGCATTGCCAGTATATTGATCTGAATTTGATTGGCTAGTAAAGGGCTCCCTCCTTTAAACATGCCATAGAGATGTCTGGTCCCTGTTGCCCAGGCTGTGCATGGGGGATACGCCCTGGAGACAAAGCTCCCAATGAACTCCAGATATTTTAGCTTGGCTTCTGTCTCATAGCCCTCAGAGGTCAGAGGTCAGACAGTTAAAGAACCCATACCTGACACTGTTCGGTTGCACAGTTCCTGGGATAGCATTCACTGGAAGGGGAACACATTAATGGTCGAACACTGCCTAAGGCAGATTGGCCTTTTTCCTGTCTGTCTGCCACATGTTGATATCTCTCAAGAAGCAGCAATGAGGCCAAGCAAGGTCAGGAGGGCCATGGGCCCTAAAGTGAGTGGCACAGGAACCCACAGGAACCCGCAGGAACCCGCAGGAACCCACAGGAACCCGCAGCCTGTACGCTGGCAGGGGGAGCTCACCCAACAACGGAAAAAGAGCAATTAGAAAACCAGGCCCAGAGGGAAACCAGCCCGCCACAGGCAGGCGTCTCGGTGATTAGATTTCTTGTGACGATTACCCAAATTTTCTCTCACAATGCTCTCAGCCAAGCACAGGCATTAAAACAACAAAGGAGTACTCTCCCACCACTCCTGTCTCCAGCCTTTGCAGATCCTTCTCCAGGTCCCTTCATTACGACCCACAAAACAGCGCTATATTTAGACCTGAGAATAAAATCTATCTTTCTCTCTCTCTCCCTCTCTCTCTCTCTCTCTGTCTCCTATCTCTCTCTTTTTCTCCTACTTTCAGTTTCTCTCTTCTTTCTTCCTCCTCCTCCTTCCTTCTCTTCCCCCATCTCTGATCTTCCTTTCTCTAAATCCAGAAAATGTTTTTTAATCATAACTGTATAATTATGAGTTGAACTGAGGCGTTACCATAGAAACAGCTTTTGTTAATACCTTGCCAAATGCAGAGGGGCTCTGGAAGCCATGTCTTGTTTTATGCATATTTGTACATTATGTTCATTTATATTTTTTGAAGTTTTGGTAGAGTTTGGTATTATGTCTATATGCACAAATAGAAGGTAACTCATCAGTGTGGTTTATAATCATGTGAACTGAAGTCCTCCAAATAGCTCACAAGTGCTGTCATGGTTACCAAAGATTTCATCACCAGCACAGGGCTGAGAGAAAAACAGAGAATAAGTTTAGGCATGTGTCTATTGCCAGTGAAATTTCAAATTGCCCATTTTTGTCTATAGATATCAGTATTCCCAATTCTAAATTGCTTCAATTTGCCGAATTACAATGGTCAGAGGAAGCAAACATTGTTGATCGAGAACATTCAGCACTGTTAAACTGTTCCATTTGGTTTTCACACAGATACACACACACACACACACACACACACACACACGTCTGCAGGAAAAGACTAATCACCATCATGTAAAGCTGAACGCTGTGCTGACAGTGCGGTGTTCTTACTCCACCAGTGAGGAATGGGGACGATTTCACTGGATCGGCGTTTACAGAGATTGCACCACGGCCCACCCACCTGCCGGTAGATCGATCAGGACCCAGCAGCACACACACACAGACAGACACACACACACACACATATGCACGCACACACACACACACACCCAGCAGGCGGGGAGTTAGCCTCATGCGCTGAGAGCTGAGAGATGGGCCGTCGCAGCAGAAACAGGGGCCCGTCGTACCGACAGTGGTGGCGCCCGCGTTTGCAAACCGGGCCTCTGTTCTGTGAGTCACGGCGCACGGCAGCCATGATGGATGCTCGCGGCCCCCTTGCCGTAATCGTTTCCACAGAGAGCCCCACTGGATGGACGCCAGCTGCGTTTACACGCCCATCTGTTCGTCTGAAGGATGCGCCTCTCCCAGCACCCTGACGCACTGCGCGGGATGCAGGCGCTCCGCTGTCGCCCGCTGCCGCTAAGCGCAGTTTGGCTTTTCCGCTCGGAGACGGCCGTGTTAAAACACGTTAAGCTACGCGGGGCTCGTTTGCACGATGGCGGAACGCATTCATTTTCGTCCCTCTGCCGGTTAAGAGCAGTTGGATAATGGCTGTAATTTGTACTTGCTGAAGTCCTGTCAGATTTCTAGCGGAGCGTACGGCGGGAGCAGTGATGTAATGCCTCGAGATGGCTTCTGCATTCGGTCTCTTTGCATTTTGCATTTGGTTTCATCTGAGGAATAGTTCATTTCAATCCATTCCATTGCAGATACTGTAACATGAATCTTCAACATTTCATCTCAAGGACCATCACTGTGCAATAGATTTTATCGCTACTGGAGTCTTCAAATACCCCTCTAACAGAGTTGTATAGGCTTCTGGGCTGTGTCAAACTCAGAGGTCAACTCTGACAGACAGTAACAGACCAAAAAACACTGCTCAAAACGCACCTTCAACAGACTACTGAACACACTAAACTCAACTCAACACATGAGTTGTGAGGTAGTGTACACACAAGCCCACACACCAGGCCCGTATGCCTTCCTTTACATACAGCATAACTGGGTGATTATTTCAGAGATAAATGCAACTCATAAGCTATATAGCATAATGCACATCTTTTTTTTACCTGCGTAGTAGAGGGAGAAGATGGAGGGTTTCAGCTATTTATAGAAACATGCCAAACATCTCAGAAATTATCTCAATTTGTTGAATAACAACCACCCCCTCCCGTTACGTACTCACACGCACCCACCACCAACCTTTTTTTTATTCTTCATTTGTCTATTTGTTTTAATTAGACTTGTATGCCCTTTCCGAGCCTGTGGCAATCAAGGCCTGTTCCCATGGAAACAAGCAGAAAGCCTCCTAACAACAGAGAGAGAAAGAGAGAAACTGAAGACTTGTTAGCGCAGCAGAATGCGGAAGAGAGAGGGAAAAAACCGAGAGAGGGAGAGAGGGGTAAAGAGAGAGGGAGAGGGCAGCTATGTGGCTTCCTGGTGCAGGGAGGTGAAAATAAAACTACAGACTCAAAGAATTAGGGATCCTGCAGGTACCCCTGTCTCTCTGGCCCTGTTTAAGTGGCCGCATACAGAAACGATGGTGCGGTCGACCAAAGAACTGCCACACTGCGACAGGTCTATAGTGTCTCGTCTACAAAACCCCTGCCGGAGCACCCCACACCTTCCAATCAATCTTACTGGGACGAGAGGCAGGTCTTGCCGGCTGGTGCTGTCGTGTAAGGAGACGCGGTGAGGAGCTGCAGAGGGGTGTAGATTAGGCATTCTCCGCTGCGATGTGCGGCTCTGGGAGGTGCGACTCGTTACCCCCTCGGGATGTCCTGGCTGTGGATAGCGAGGGAGCATTCTGTGCTCTGCGGGCAGCTCCCCGCTTCAGCCCACAGAGCGGCACGACTCACAGAGGAGTCTTCATTACGCGAGGCTCAGATCAATCGGTTCAATTGCACAGAGGCATTGAGTCTCGTAATTAATGTCAGCAAACAGGCCCGGGGTAAGGATATCTTCTTTATTGCCTAAATGAGGGGGTGAGGAACGAGACACACAGGTGGTTTTCAGTAATGCAAACCTTGGCTTCTTCCCACAGTAGTACAACTGGATGCCCCTGGGTAGACGGAACTAACACAGTGCTTCACTATCTTTACTTTCACTGAGTCTTTTACAGATACACACAGCTTTAAAGACTGTTTCTAAGATAGGGACTTTGCTAAAGTACAACTCAAAAGATTAGAGACCGAGCCAACATTCATCGGCTAATTATTCCATAGGCATCCTAAGGCTGCTTGTATATCCAAAAAAAGGTCTTCACCCCAAGGGACCTCAATCCATGGAAACGCATCACAAACAATCATTGAGATTGGGAGAGCAACACCATCTGTACCCCTCTTGGTAAAATGAAACGCTTTTGAACCACACCACGTTTAGTCATCAGGAACGGCTTGCTTCCACACAGGAGTGTGCCAATGACACCCACAATACCCCCCAGTGGCCTATCTTGACAACGTGATCATCTTGGAAGGATTGGACAATTTCGAGCAAGTAACTCTTTCAGTCTCAGTTCTTGAGAGAAACCTTTTCAAACCGCAGCTAAACCACCTGCTGAGTGTACACCCCTTACATACATCTCTGTATGTATCACAGAATAGAGTGCGGGTTGTGATGAAGGTTCAGGACTGTGCTGGGTATCGTACTTTACTATAGAGCACTGGCACTCACTCTCCTGCTGATCTGCTCCAGGCAATGGCTGCTCTGCAGCAGTTTTGTAATGATAGACATCACGGCCATTTTAGTTAAGTGTAGAGATTCATTTTTGGACTTGATTAATGACATCCTCTTCTTTATGTGGAAATGAATGAAGCCTAATCAAGTGTACTACTGGAAACCGTGTTATTTCTATTCTGCAGGCTTTGACGTGACAAAATGTACAATTTACCGCCCTGAGCTGAACTTCTGGTTGCTTGGTTTTGTTTCTGTATTAAAAAAATGCCCAGTAAGAAAATACTGTCATTCAGAGAGGAGCCTGAACATTTGCAAAATCTCCCCCCCTCCCCCCCCCCCAAAAGAAAATTTTGAGCGTGAGGCTCTCTCTAAAACACTGGTGCAGCTAGTCCATCCTTCAACACCGGCCACCGCAGTGCTAAGGTTCATTGGAATTCTCCGCACCTCCTGCTCTGAGAAGCAGCCTGTTTCTGCTCTCTGAGTGGGCAAATCCTGCCAGAGACATGATGAAAGAAAAAACTTTCTGAGAAGAAGAGGAAAAAAAGAGTCAAGAGATGGCTTGAGATGTGTATGACAAGGAATCGATACGCAAACAGGAAATCAAAGCCTGCTCCTTGCTGGCGTCTATGTGCAGCAATGCCAGACAAACAATGACTATGCTAAGGATGGGCTCTGAATCGTATCTGGGAAGATCAATGGCAAATTCATTTCTTATCTGTGGATGGGGATGCGGAAGATTATTGACTTGATTTATGAAATATTTAAAGCCAGAAAATCAATCTCCAAGCTCATTTGATTTGAGGAAAGAGCAAAATTGCTACCCTCCCCTGTCAACCAATTTCTACTGCACACAAAGAAATTCATTTTTTGTGTAATTAATTAAAAACAGCATAACGTTAAATAAAGATTTTATTGATTTACATTTAAAGCAGTTAAACTACTTTAAACAATTCTCTAAAATTCTCTTAAAGGCTTGTTTTGGTGTCATTCTCCAGGATGAATGTATCAGTGTTACATGCATATGAGGGAATTTTTCTGCACTGTCTATGGTGTCATTGTTTAATGTAACAGGCATCTGTCACTTATTTCTTGGCATTAATTGATAATGTGTACTTTTTTTACTCTGCAATGGACTTGGTGCTGTATTTGTATTCTACCACACACCAGTTTGTGATCACTTTCATGGCTCAATACCATCCAGTTCATGACAAATAGCATAATGCAATTATTATATTATCCTATATATTATCCCAAGGGATGTGCTCTGGCATATCCTTGAGACAAGGATATAGCTCATTCAGAAACGTACAATTAATTGTAATCACAAAGCGATCTTTCCTATGTGACATTTTCAATTAACAAAATTATGCTGTAAAATTGAAATATTTGACAATATTGATTTTCGTACAATATAGAAGAGGATGGCATATGATCAATTTGATTAATCTATTAACCTCTACTGACCTCCTACAGGATCCTACATTGAAACAAATAAATAATCCCAGACACATTTACCCAGGACACGTCTTAGCTCCTCACCGGACTTTAAGCAGACCGACCATATTCCAAACACGTCTGCACGGGATGCCAAGGCCCAGAACAGGGCCAGACTTAATGGCCCGTAAGGCAACCGTGATCACAGCTTAACCCACCAGAGAAACCCCTCCTAAAGATCGCCACCTAGTGGCGGGGGTCCTCCCATCACCAACAGAAACATGTGAGTGCTGCGGGTTAGAGGAGCCTGGGCAAATGGACAGCAGAGAGGACCATCCACAAGCAACTGAGGAGAGAGGGACCGCTAAAGTGGCACTCTCTGGGACAGACGGTAGGGGCTGAAGTGCCCCCATCTGTAGGAGAGGAGAGCCCCCCCCCAGATCCCTCCTCTCTGCTGGAGTACCCCCACATCCACCCCTGGCCTCTCGCTCCAAATCATGAGAACTGTATTAAAGCCCCATGTCCACTTATCGTCATGTGGGCTCAAAATACAACTATTAACTCTGAGCTGCACAATCAGAACTGTCACACGCTAACCCACTGCAATTTGTGTTCCATAAAAAATTGTCTATAATCAAAGTTTATACACGATAAAAATACACCTGAGCTGTCACCTTGGTGAAATGCAGGTGCTTCTGTGAAGGCCTCCATGGTGCCGAACACTGAGCTAGATTTCTGTGTCGTCTCGCTCAGAGAGAATAATCAATATTCGACAGAATATCCAACCTGTATTAGTGTCCATGTTGACAACGGTAACACCACAAATGAGATCCAAGAGTCTGAAGATTACCCACAGCCACTGGCCCAAGCGGGGACAAAGGGCACTGTACCAATACATTATCGGTGCAGTCATTTTCCAGCAGAGACCCTGAGCTAGACTGGTAAAGGGTCCAATGAACAAAAACTGTGTCCTGGATCGATGCGACGTCTTTCTGCCTTTTAGCCTTGGCCACGGTGCCCGTCTGCTTCACTCAATCGATTGAAAATGGACACCGCCTTTAATATGGCAGAGTGACTTACAGCAAATTTTTTTTTTAAATGATCACTGTGTGAGGCCGCGGAGCTCCAAAGCTGTTTCTGACTTGGCGTGGTCTGAGATCTACCAGTCAGGCACACACATCCAGGCTACCTATCGCTAGCTTTTTCTGCACTGTGCATGTTCATATCCTCACAGAACCAAATCGCCCGTGCGCTGAGTTTTCGGCTGTTTGTGTCACACTTTAGTGGAAGAGGCGTTTAAAAAGGCCTTCTGCAAATACCCAGTCATCACTTATTTATCAGATCCAGCCTGCAAATGGTTTTTGAATCCAGAGCTGATATTTAATATCTTTCCAGCAGACCATTCTTTTTTTTTTCTACAGGAAAACCAATAGGACACATGCGGTGGGAAACCCTGACGCATTCGGTAAGCAGAATTTAATCAAGACATTATTACATTTTCATGAGCTTCAAACCTGGAGTCTGTCATATGATCTTTACTGTCAATTGTATCAGCACTTGTAATAACTGGGTTAATAGATGTCTACCGAAGATTTCACCAGGAATATACATTACATCTTAGAGCTGTCACCGTTCAATACAAGCACATCACACTGAAAGAGAATTGCAAAAAGTCACAGTTAAAGAAAAGATTAAGACATTTGAGACAGCCATAAAAAACAATAAAAAGAAGATTAAGATGACAGTATATCTAAGAGTGAGACTGTTACGGAGTTTGGTCTTGAAAGATCTCGGAGTCTTTGATTTCACTGTAATTCCTGGCAAACGATGAGCGGTGATGAATTTATTGCATAGTAATGACGGTGTGGGTGTGTGTATGTGTGTGTCACCGCTCGGCATTAATAACACTCTGCATGAACTTTACTTTGAGTTAATTTCCATCTGTTTTCTCCGGTTTGGTCGAGAAAATGTCTTGAAATGCAGCAGCGCACACTGCCCACCTTAGTAATCTATTTTGCTTTAGTCAAATGCTCTTTATAGCCTTATTTTTCTAGGGCTAAACTAGTTAACTAATTTCTCTTTGAGACTGGTGGCCAAACCTGTTGCCATTCTCTGTGTTTCTTCGAGGGATTGCATATCATTTTACACTGTGATGTCCAAAACTGTACAAACTATTCTAAATGCACCCATTAGTATATTGGAAGAAATTAGTTGTTTGCTGTACGTATAAGCTCTTGAAGCTCCAAGCTGAAAAACAGACACAAGCTGTCATTAGGGAGACAATGCGCTGTTCAGGCAAAGTGCCTGAGTAAGGCTAACAGAAATTAAATCATAACAACTAGCAATAGTCTACAAAAATGCCTAGCATCTAAATCATTAGTTGCTTGGATCACAAAGCTGCCTATCTGAAAAGCTGCTTATTGAAAGTATATAGACAAAATGCAGCTAGTTACTTGCTATTATTTTCTGTTCAATTTCGAAATATAATGTACCTGAGATGTAAGAACAGACAAAATCTTAGCTCTTACTTAGCTCTGGAAGCAGACAAATGCCAGAGAATTAATGAACAATACATCACCACAAAACGTCCTTCAAGCGCGTTGAGAAAATGAAAGCTGACAAATTACCAACTTTCAGCGCAATAGACAGAGTTATTACCAAATTTCCTACACCTGAATTTATCAGTTTCAGTTTGCACAAAACACGAAAATTACAAATGCATTCTACATGCGTTCATAGTGAGAAATGCATCAATATCCATTTGATCATAAGTAGTGAGATGTGCTTCAGTGTCAGTAAACAGGTCTGACCACTCTAGCACACACAACATTTAAGATCCTTTCTGATGCTGATCCATATTGCTGGTATTGACCCACACGGGCTTTAATGCAAATGAGATGACTGGGCCTGACCCAGCACAGAGGGTGCACCTGGCATCACAGCAGGTGTAGCATCCAGTCTCACGAGGCGGAGGGTTTGTGAGCAAGTCTGCGCTCTGCCCAGGCTCAGCGCCAGGAGAAAATACAGAGGGGTGCAACTGCAATCCACAGGGGTGCACAAAAATTCATAAATGCTATGCAGACATTGGGATATAAGGAGACAACTGGGGGTGCACTGTGGTCCGTCTGGGGGTTCAGTGCACCCCTAAGCACCCCCATAAGTGCCAGGCCTGGCTCTGCCTATCAGCACCGACATGCTAGCTGCTGAGGGTAGCCTGCCGAGGCTGTGGCGTCTTCACTGCTGTGTGGTCCTATCCCCGCTGTCAGAGCGACTCAGGGCCCCTGCCCTGGACAGGGCTCCTGTGATGTCACCACAGGAATTTAATAACCTCACAGTGCCTGCTTGGATGGTTCTATAACGTACAGTATGACGGCCCCGGCGATGAGAATCTCAGGCTGGGAGAGAAGGCGGAACAAATGCACAAGGGACGGGGGTTGGTGGGGGGGGGGGTGAACAGCGGCAGCAGTGAAATTTTTAAGCACTTGCATTTTTAATTTGGTCTCACAGTGGAATCTGTCCAATTAGAAAACAAATCTGCCACAGCTGCAGCCGATTTCAGCTCAGTTTGTTTTTTTCTGTTTTTTTTTTTTCCTTCCCCCTCCTTTAAACATTCCCTCATTAGATGAGCTATGTGCACATCGCTGGGATGTTAGTGCCGTTTGGTTTACATAACCCATTCAGGTCAGAGAGGATTCCTTACACCGCTGCACATATGAATGGACCAGTGCAGATTACTGGAACTGACATCCTTCTTTATTTTAAAGAACACAGCCTCCTGTGAAGGGAGAAACCAACTAAAACTAGATGGGGGGGGGGGGTTGGGTGTGTTTTGAGGCTCTGCATGCCGTAATTAATGGTGCAGGCCGTTATGGGCTGCTAGACAGGTGATGGATTGAGACGCCGGTCCCACGTCGATATATCGGAGGAAGACAGAAGCATCCTAACTCCCAGCACCCTGCAGCGTCCTGCTTGTGCCTCCTGCTGTTTTTTCCCGCTTAACGCCACACGGCCTGGAGAGCCTCATCGCACAGAAACGAGCCAGAAAACGACACTTCAGTGACATCTTTGAATCCCTCTTTTCCGTCACCCAGAAGCTCTGGTGTCCACGCGCCAATCCCCTACATCCGCGGCGTAGTATCCCTCACGAGCCGGCGTGACAGGACCGACACGGCGAGTGGCGATAAATGACACGCTCGCCCCAGCGTAGCGTGACAGGGGAATCTATCATCTCGAGGATGAGGCAGCGGGCATGAATGACGTTCCCTTTGTTGCGGCCCCGGTAATGCCCCGTTATTTAAGCGAGTGTCGCGGCCTAGCTGTCTCCCGGATTTTCAGCTCTTTAAAGGATTGTGTGGTATATCAGCGAGCATCAGGGCTGAGCGCGTTACACTGACTCCCATGATCCTCTTGGCCAAGGTCAGACAACCCATGGAGATATTATTAGCTCTGCAATTCAGACACGCTCTTATTTTATCGGGAGTTTAAGCCCCAGTCTTGGACGACCCCTGTTTGTCCCATCTATTGTCCCCAGTTGATCACTTAATTATCCAGAATAATTACAATATTAATCAAACACCTCAGTGCAAGCATCTCAGTATGAGTCAGAAAGCCCTTTCATTCAGAACTCTGTTTACAGTAATGTATTTATTTTAAAGAGTTACACTTAGTTAAGCTTACACGAGCTTCACAGCCTCAAAGGCTCAGGCAAGTAAATACTGAAAGGAAAGTGTGCAGACTACTGTAATCAATCCAGTACTGTGTGTTGGGAAGAAGACAGTATGTTAGGGGGGTCTTCGAGATCTACAGAGGGAAAGCTCTCTACACAGCACCAAGGTAGGGAGATTAAGTGACTTATCTCTCATAACATACTTTCTACACAGAAGCCTTTGTATGTACTCCGCTGGGATACTGAGTTTTCAGCAGGCTGTATTGTCAACAATATCTTACAAAACTCCAGTTGGCAAGGACAGGGCTGCCTGGGGTAATCTATTCCCCACACAGCAAACGTGCTGTGCAGAGGCACTGCCGTCTACACACCACCTGCATCCGAAGCCCACCCCAATAAATCAGCTCTGCGCTGATACCCCCTTTGCGTCCTTTTGCAGTGGTGCAATGTCACTGCGAAGTGTGAAGTCGCCTGAAACAGTGGAACCACGCCCCCTCCTCCCCCCCCGCCCCCCCAAGCCTCCCCAAGCCCCCCCCCCCAAGCCCGGCAGAAACAGCCTCACCTCCATGTACAAAGCTGTGCAGCGTACAGTCAGAGGGTCCCACCAGGTGAATCAGGCTGGACTGGCTGAATCCCACAGTGTAGGGCTCTGAAAATACACACACACGCACACACGCACATGTACACACACATGCACACACACAAACACACACACACATGCACACACAAACACACACACATGTACACACACACACACACATGCAGCCACATGCGCACATACAAACACACCCACATGCATGCAAACACACACACACAGTGCCATGGATGCAGGTTACAACAGAGTAAAGAGAAGACAAAAGGAAGAGTTACAGATACTCCTAAAATGATTGTTTCATTTGTCAATGCCCTCTACATTATAAGCAAATACCTCATGATTAGCACAGAAACTTTTCAAGTACTTTTCCATAACTCATAATGGAGTTATACAGCTTCCTGCTGTTTGAAAAAAAATCTAACATTTTTCCGTACATTGTTCTGAGACTGCAGCAATTTGATTATACACAAAAGACTTAAAGTACGCGACAATTGTTCTTCTGCTTTGATAATTCACATTTGATCCCATTTTCACCAGAGCCCAGCAAAATGTAGTCAAGAAGAAAGCGGAGAACGTACCTTTCGTTTGTCTGTCTGTGAAGCGGATAAAGTGAAGGAGAGGAAAAATCAACAGCGGAAAAGACGTGTCAAAATCTCTGATTTTGGTGACGGGTGATTAATCAACACAATTCTGCATCAGATTCACAGACTGTGGACAATGAGCCCCTGCTGCTATAATAAATAATTATAGCATTAATTAGCATTAATTAATATAATCATCATGCATTTTGTACAAGCAAACAATCAACAAGCCCCCTTGGTGACGTGTGGATCACAATTATAAATACTGTAAAGTGTAAATCTCCTTGATCTGAAAGCTACCGGATCGTGCCTACCGACGCTGGAACTGTAGGTTGGAGTTTTGTGACACAGGTGAGGGTGAGTGTTACCTGGGCTGAGCACAGGCATGATCATCTCCCCATTCCTTTCCTTGGTTTCCAGCCGCTCCATCTTCTGCGCCTCATAACGCTTCTTGCCCTCCTCCTCCTGCTCTGGGCTCGCATACTGGGGGGGTGGGGGTGGGGGGGCACATGGACACACACACAGACACGCCGATCAGTATCATCCAATATGCACTGTAGCACAGGGGTCAGGAGCAGGGCTCATAATCAAAAGGTTGTTGGTTCGATTCCCCACAGTGGCACTGCTGTGGTACCCTTGGGCAAGGTATTCAACCCAGAATTGCCGCCGTAAATATCCAGCTGTATAAATGGGTAACATTGCAAAAAAAAAAAAATACAACCTAGGTCAGCTACACTGGATGAGGGTGTCTGCTAAATGACAAAATGTAATGTATTGTAATATAATCACAATACGATATAACTCTCACCACTCTCACTGCTTTGAATGCTAATCCAGTACTGGGTTTCATACAGCACAGTACTGTAGGCCATTGTCAGTCCTTAATGGATGAACAGTCATTGACTATGTCATTCATGCTTTTATGAGTATTGTCTCATATTTTATGAGCATTGTGTAAGTATTGTACAGCAACTCTGTAAATGCAAACAGAATTTGAGATTGTGACACCGAAAGGAAACGGAAAACAGACAGCAGACGCTGCGCTGGAACAGTATGAAGGCAGGCGGGAGCACTGTGTTGCTGGGGGGGCGTTATTCACTGCAACACATGACACAACAATGACATTCTGCAGCACGGCTCCCTCAGCGGCCGCAGAGAGGGGCAGGGCAGAAGGATCCAGCCCGTGTCCTGGAGACAGCTTTAACCTTGCTGTCGTGTGACATGGCCGCAGTGTGAGCAGCACTGAGAGACAGCAGGGAGGGTCACACACACGCGTGCACACACACACACACACAAACACACACACACACACATATACACTCTTACACACACACGCACACACACGCGCACACACACACACACACACACACACACACACACACGCACACACACACGTGCACACACACACGCACACACGCGCGCACACACACACACACACACACACACACACACACACATACACACACACGCACGCGCATGCATGGGCACACACACATTCACACATGCACACAAATACACACATACATGCGTGCACGCACACACACATGCACACACACATATACACTCTTACACACACACACGCATGCATGGACACACACATACACACACGCATTCACACACGCACACACATACACACACACACACACACACACACACACGCACACTCTTACACACACACACATGCATGCATGGACACACACATGCACACATTCACACATGCACACCGACACACACATGCTCGCACACACGCACGCACACACACACGCACACTCTTACAGACTCTTAAGGACAATCTCCCTCATCTTTCTGATGATCCCAGTGAATGGTGGGCAATACAAAAATGTGCTGGGATTTGGAGACATGAGTGTGCTACAAGCATTACCAGTGTATGCCTATCTACCTTGAGTATAATTAACAGTAAAGGTTTAACAGCGTCGGATGTCTGACAGTTCACTGAACTCCACAATTCAGGATCATTCTCTCTGATTAAAATAAAGATGTTTTATTAACATTACTGAAAGGAGCCATGAGACAAATGCATTTGAGTGACAAGATCTGAACATTTCCAGTTTGATGATCACTTGTGTTAGTGATGTCAGATTCGGGAAGTAAACGCTTCATTTTTTAAATGTCCTGCCAACCTTCTAGTCTCCCTGGTTGGAGTACAAATTATCTCCGTACTCCATGGAGCATTAAAATCAATTTCTCTTACAGCCATCCATCTACAAGAAACCATGCATAATTCACCTAGAAAACAACCGAACACATTAAAGTGAGAGACATATGCTTCACTGTTAGCCTGGTGCTGTCTGGCAGCTGCCTCGCCTACACTGTTCAAAGGCAGTGCTTGGAAACCCAGAAACTGGTTTCAGATGAGCTGCCTTCTGTTTCAGGGGGGATTTCAAACACCATCCACCAGGGTACTGCAGAAAGTGCTCGTGGATTTTCCAAACTCTAATGAAGCTAACCCTGTCACACATGCTGCATACAGTAAATGCAGAGAAGATCTTACATCTTTACCTTTATCTTACATCTTGACAGCATTTACATAATACTCTAAAATCTGCATATTTACACAGCATGCACTTGTGCGAGAAATGCTGATGTTCTGTGATTCATCAGCATAGGGCTCCATCTCTCTTTCACTGTGCAATTACTGTGCACAAGCACAAACATTTTGAACCATGAAAGATGTACATCTTACATATGCTCAATCTGGGGCGTCAAACTGAATATCTGAGTTTACTGACAGACGCGCACACAAAAACTTTTGAAATAGTGCACTTGGTAGTTTTTACCTCTCTTTTTTTGGGGAGGTTTAGAATGTTGGTATACTGAAGCATTTTTTTTAAAACGTACAAGCCTCTCCTTGAAAGGTAACACAGTGATTAGAGGACTCTCTGCCGCACATTTTTGTGGAGCTACAAGCAATGAAGCCCTCCAGCTGTGCCTTACTCTCTTCCTTGAGAGGAAATTAAAATGATAAAGTCTGACTTTTTCCAGGGTCCCCTGCTGTATGAAGCGTTTCATTAAAGCAAGAGGGGGATGGAGGTAAAAATCATTATGGGGTTGTGTAAGTTCATCTTAGGAAAAAGTCTGCGCTTGAAAACTTTTAGACCCACAGAATGCTCAGTGAAGCCAAACGTGATGTGTTTGCCTCAAAGTTTCCTGGAAAAATAAGCCAATTACATTATGTGAGACTGCCCTAATTAGAAGGATATGTAGCTAAATGCCTTGGCAAGACTGCATCAGGGTGAGATCCAAAAGCATCTCTTATATGGGCTGCACATTCAGTAAGGTTCTAATTATCATCGTGGGTTTGGCTTGACAAGTAATCTGTTGGGTGATAGATGTTCTGTGTTCTGCGATATCACACTGAATTGCTGAAGTAAAAGTTACAGCTCTGGCACACCTCTCCCTATAATTAACCTCTGT
>NC_050589.1:3751704-3761704 GCF_013368585.1 Megalops cyprinoides | reverse complement strand
CCTCTCCATGGAACCCTTTCCGAATGACGGGAAAATGGCAGCGGTGTGGACATGCTGCACGTTCTGGGAACAGTTTCTGGGAAACCACGGACAGTTTGAGAGCTTAGGCTGTCAGCACACAGATGTGTGCAAGGCACAGATTCAATACCCAAAGGCCACTTTCCCTGATATTGAGTGTCTTCTCTTTCTTTCTTCTTTTTTTTTGTTGCACTGCGTACTTGGGAAAGTTCACCTTGTTCTCTGAGCTGCATGAAAGCAAAAGTGAGAAAAAAACAAATAAAAAAAAAAAATAATAATTTGCACACAGATAGACCGCCTCTGCTCACTCCCCCAGTTTTAATCAAAATGTAATTATCTGACATATCATTAATATCCTCATATTTAATACAGATTATAATACCCTGCTGTGAGGAATGGTGCTGAAAAATGGGGGTATGGTGGAGGCTTGTGCAGGTGTTTGTGTGCTGGTGGGAGCGGACAGGGGGGACGTCCCTGTTCTGGTTAGGAAAGTGTCACGGCGTAGCAGATAAAGGCAAAGAGTCCTTTTGGAGCTCTCAACAGTGAGTTTTTGACTGAAAGAACACGGTACCCTCAAGTGAATCTGCTTGAGTAACATTAAAGATCCGTCTGTCTTATAATCAGAATTATCATCTTCCTTTGAATTAGTCCAGAAGATACAATGAACAGCTGCTGTAGCAGTTTTTTCCCTTCCAAATCTGATGTGCTCTTTGGAAAACATTATCACAAATGACACTGCACGGAACACAGTGTGTGTGTCTGTGTGTTTGATGTAGCAAGGTAATGATACGTTTATGTACGACAGGATGGGAAACAGCACCTGTTAAACCTATCAGTAAATAAAAATGATAAAAAATGAACTGGATGTTAGGATGCACACGCAGTAGCGGTATAATTAAAAACCTAATGCTTGCGAAACAAGCAACATTTTACAATCAAGTATACTGCGGTCCGATATTTTTAGTATGACTCACACACATTTGATTGTTCACAAGCTTTGATTAATGAACTGAATCCCCCCCCCCAGCTCCAGACCCTTGAGAAGAAGACTGATTCATACTGCTTGTGGTTCCTTCGGCGCTGAAGTCTGATCCAGCTCCAGGGGTGCTTGTACTCACGTCTTTTCTTTGTGTTGAAAATTACATCTTTCAAACAGCCCCTGCGCCTTGATAACCCACCCATTAAACAGGGCCTATTTTTCACAATCTTCCAGCAAGAGCGTGGCTCAGCCTCCATTAGGTGCAGCATGTTGAGCTTGTGACTTGGGAGGATCGGGGGCGGGGGGGGGTGGACTGCTCCCCTTTTCCCTAATTTTATCACTCTCCACTCCCCCAATTGTAAATACAAAATCATTCCGAGGAGGAAAAATGGATCTGCATTTCCACTCCACATTGCTGGACTCTTTGGAGCGCTCTCTAAAAACGCAGACTGATCACACACTTCTGTAGCTGGTTAACAGAGGATGGTTAGAGGCGGAAAGAGCTTGAGGAGCTTGCTTCTCTCTTCATTTTTTATCCCTTAAGTGCTAATGAGCACGCGTAAGTGCTAATCTGCTGCTGCAAAATAAAGCCAATATGCCAATTTGACGGGTAGGCTGGGTTTTGACTTAACTTTGTTTTTAAGACCTGAAGATCTGAAGGTGAACTGAGCGCTTCAGTGGTGAATTTACATTGTGACCAGGTGCAGTACATTGGCTGCTTTTCATTTTTCTGAATACTAATCAGTGAAGCAGCCATCTGCTCACAGGCAGGTATTATGGGATTTTGTTCTGTTACAGAATAGAATATATTGATACCTTGACATTAGGATTTGGGGTGCCTCTTTCATTTGGTCATTTCACACCTTGTGCTCTGCAAATGAGAGGTTGCAGCTGAAACAATCTTTCCTCTTTTAAAATAATAGCATTTTCGGGGGGGGTGAACAATAGCATGCGGGTTACATAGAACATCATTATAATCTTTTTCAAGCTCAATTGTGCTATTCCCGATTAAAAATAACACTGCCCAAACTCTACCGGAGAGCAAATCACCATGACGACATCGACGTCTCTCTCTCTCTCTCTCTCTCTCTCTCTCTCTCTCTCTCTCTCTCTCTCTCTCTCTCTCTCCCCAGCGCATAATCAAGTGAAGCTTAAAAAACGTGTCCGATGGTGGGATGTCTCGTTGATTCAAAGTGCATTCACTGGTGGACAAAGAGGAAGCCCAACCTCATTTGCATCCTCCTCACCTCCAGACCAGCACTGCACTGCCCCCTATTAGCCTCTGAGCATAGAGCCAGCCCCCTGCCTGTCCGCCATCCCCCATATCACTCTTTAAAGCCTATAAAGAGTGGCCTGAGATTACTGACCCAAATGCACACCTCTGTTCGGCTTAATGGTCCTGATTAGTTGAAAAAAGGGTCTATAATATAAGGTATGGACATAGCCATGGGGCTATGTACCACGGAGCACAGCTAATAATCTACTTGAGTGGATGAAAAACTTCTCCAGAGGGAGTAGTGACACTTTTATGTCAAGCCTAGTTGCCATATCAAGCCTAGATGCTACGTTGCTAAGATACCTTCCGATGGCTCGCAGTGACAAGCTACTAAATAATGTGAGCTACATACATCTACTAAGTGGGTCGGGTTGTTACTAATAATGTTTTACTAGGCATGTTTATTGATTTGTTTGTTACGGACATCTAAAATGTGAGCAATAAAAAGAGAGACGATGAATCAAATTAGTGAGATTCCTGTGCAGATACCATTGCAAATGTTAAGAGTAACAACGGCACTGAAGTCCTTCAGCATGCTGTGGAATCCAAGTGAATGACTAATATGATGTTACTTTTTTTCATTTAAAGGGTAACACAGGCATCATTTGCAACAGGAGTTGCGTATTCCCTGAAATGGATCCTACTCCTTCTGCAACCTGAAGGAAACTATTGCATAGTGAGTCTTGTCAAAACTTCAGGTCTGCACATTTTATGTGGCAGATTGATTTCCCCACCAGAAGGTTACTTTGGCCACGTGAATAAAGTTTTCGGTTGAAAAAGAAAAAATATTGATCTTAAAAATACACAAGTTGGAAAATTACAAAGAGCTGGGACAGATGGTCTTTGAAAAGGTTTGCCCCCCAGGTAGGCGCAAGTAATGCATTCTAATGAGCAACACAGTTTGAAGTTCGATATTCCCTGTCAAATCTGACTTATGTCTGCATCATGCCAGGTGGAAATAGTTTTGACAGCTTCCACGCTACGTGTCCCTTTCTATCATTTGATAATCAAATTTGAGTTTTCACACATGGCAGTTTACTTTTTCTCTAAATCAACTTCATGCATCTTCCCCTGCCACAGGTAGCTCATGCCCTTTCTACCCATACTGATGTGCCTGTGAAGCCATCTTGGTGCCGCTGAAGCTGTTTTCTGACCAAATAAAAAGGCAAATGTGAAACTGGTAATGCAAAATTGATTTTCCTGATGCTCATTGATTTGGGTGTGGTAATCTGTATGTCTAGTTTGTTGTGGCAACTTGCTAAGCTTTTTTGTTGGACTTCATTTAAATGGTTTTTACTTGTTACTACTATATCTGTAGATTACTCCTCTATGGTGGGCACAGAGGTGGCCTACTCTCCCAGATGGTGGCATCTTATGGTTCAGTTAAGTAGACCATTACTCCCAGATAGTGATGCATCCAAGCAACAATCCTGTGATTATATGGGCCACCTGCACATAAAATGAACACAGTGACATAATTTGACAAGAAATCCATGTGCTGTTACAGCAAGAGTCAGCTGGTATAATGAGAGAAGATTTTGCATTATGTCCAGCTGAGTGGTTGTTGGAGATGATAGGGCAGATAATGGCTTTTACTGATAAAGAGGTTCTCCAAAGTGCAGTTGTCTGCTCTGGGGGGAGAATTGCTCACAAATTCTTCCCAGATTGGCAACCTCAACTGCAGGTAGTTGTGAGCTCATCAGCTGGGATGTAGCACGCAAGGAAAGTGATGTGTCAAAGGCACACTGGCTTCATGTTTAGGGACAATGTAATGAAGAACGGATCCCAGCACGGTTATCAGATTTTAGTCAGTTTAGGGGGGTGTTGTTAAAGTTTCCACTGTCTGCCTGGGCGATTCGACTGGAACGACCCTCCTGTTACTAAATTCCTCGATTTGAAGTTCCAAACAAAGATTCAGGAGGAGAATTTTTTCAGGCTCTCCTCCACCCCATCTCCATCTCCATCTTTTTCCCTGTGATATCCCTGGGATAGGTCAACATCCTCAGCCTCCTGGCCACCTGCCACCTCTTCATCAGACCACAAGACAAAGATAAGTACCCCTATATCCGCCTCACCTCACCAAACCTCCGTGTTCTGCAACAGATACATACGCACTGTGTGGAAATTCATATCTACTGAAATGAAAATCGCAGGAAAGTGCCAGGAGGCTGACGAGAGCTACTACCGTAAAGGGAGAGGCTGCCATCCCTATGTCATCTTAGAGGAGCAGTACACTGAGTATAAGCAATTGAATTAAGTCACAATGAAATGCTATGCAAATTGCCTCTATGAAAAGTTGTGCAAAACCACAGCAAACGCCTAAGCAAATGAGCATGGAAAAAAAGAAACAGAAATGGATAGATGATGAAGCAATCTCCATTTACACAAAAAGTGTTGTTTGCTTTAAGGATTTTGACACACAATATCAGCTATGAATGCAATACAAATGAGCACATCAAACTATAATGTCAATTTGTTATTTCCATTTTACTTTTGTGTTTGCCTTTTTTGGTACAAATCAGCCTCCATATGGCCAAGCGTGATGATCATAGAGCCTATTGAAAGAGCTGAGTGTAACTGCTGACCTACCTCAATAGGAGGGACCTCAGTGACTTTGTCCATGTTTTGGAGGGAGAACGGAACATACCACAGAGTTGCCTTGTTGGTCACCTTTTTGGCACCTAGAAACAGAACTTGCATTAGTAAGTGTTTTCAATGGTAACATACATAACAAAATTAACCTTATCCCTGGCCTTATCAACACCCTTCAAACTGTATACTTCATACCTAAAATAAAAGGTCCTGTGTTTTTGCCTGCCCTTCTTCCAGTATTAATACTGTATACCATTACAATATACTCCACATGTTAATATAAGTTATATGCAAGACAATTTACCAGGATTTTTGCAGCAGGAAAACACTAAAATAACTTTCTGGTATGCAACAATTACCACACAGAATTCAGTGAGTGGTAGAAACTGGAATAAATTAGGTAAGTGGCAAATTCATTATTTAAACTACTTTAATGCCATTTTATGTACAAATGTATAGAAACAATGTAAAGCCACTGTATACTTCATGTTGTGTTTGGTAAACTGCTGACCTACATGTTTTACAAAGTGCTTATCTGAGGTATTAGTAATTTTAGGAGTAATTAAAGTAATTAAAGGAGTTGGTATATTGAGCTAAAAATATTATTTATGTGCAGATTTCATGTGGGGAAATTATACTCCCTTCTGCCCCACGACTCTTTTTACTGGACAGAACAGAACATTTCTGGAGCGGAATTGCTGCCAAAAACACTGATATTTAGGCAAATACACACAGCACAACTAGCAATACTTTGAATGCACCCACAGTGAGGCATCTTCACTTCAGCACAGAGCACACAGTGGAGCGTGGTGCAAAAAACATGCTTATCCATACACCACACCCCTGACCTTCCCAACCATATGGCACAACTTGACAAGAGACAAGATTAATTCACTGTGCTAAATGCCCAGATCCTTTACACAGGGGGCTAATCAATCTCTTATAATGACTCTAGCAAGGAGTGACATCACCGTCCACAGCGGATTCACATAACGCACTGAACACTGCTGCACGTAAATGATCTAAAACAAAATGTACTGTACTTTAAGCATCCATGAGTGAGTCCGTGAGCGTGTGCAGGGTAGCTTAGCGAACCACTGAGCCGCAATGAATCACTGCACACCTGGAGCTTCCGCAGAGAGCTGCTTTAAGGGACAAAACCAGTCGCAGGCCCGTTATCTCAGCAATCGGAATCACCCGATTAATTTACATTACATTATCGGCATTTAGCAGACGCTCTTATCCAGAGCGACTCACATCAGTTACAGGTTTTTACAATGTTATCCATTTATACAGCTGGACATTTACTGAGGCAATTGTGGGTTAAGTACCTAGCCCAAGGGTACAGCAGCGCAGTGCAGTGGGGAATCGAACCGGCAGCCTCTTGGTTACGAGTCCTGCTCCTTAACGACTATGCCACACTGCTGCACTTAAATGAAACCAGCGTGTGCAGTCATTCTGGTGTCTGTGAGTCAGACCTCTCGCGTACCCCTGCTGTTGCTTACAGCGTCTTCTGGCAAGAATTCAGGGCACTGCATTCCTGCCCGTGAGGGCTGTGGGGTTGTCATGGAGACATGCGCCTTTCCTGTCGATGCACTTCCCATTTGTAGATGGCAGCCTGCACTATTTTTGGCAGGAAGGACTTGTGTCACACACCAGTAGTGCCTCACAGTCAAGTCTGTGGTCACAGAGGAAATCCCGGATCTCCGAAAAAGTTAAACGGCGGGGCATCTTTTGACTTCCCCTGACGAGCCACACAGAGGCACGGGCAGATAAACTCATTGCAGGGTGTGACAGGTCTGCCCTGTCGGGGGTATAATGCTTTAGTCTGGGTTATAGTGCATTTGTGTGGCGCGCTGCCCACCCTGACACTGAAATCAGAGATTCGGTGCTGCATGGAGGAGGTTAGGTCAAGTGATGAAGACAGAGGATCCTCAGTTCTACATTTACATTTAATCATTTGCAGACGCACTTATCCAAAGCCACTTACAAGTGAGGCACAGTACAACACAAGCAAAAAAACCATAAGGAGTCAACAATATTAGAAGCGCTGCATGACCATGTTTCAATTCTTGGCCAGACAAGGTACAAGCTAGCTGGTAGAGATAATGAGTGCATTAAACCATTAGACTACATTTTCTTTTCTTTCATAAGGAAAATAAAAATTCTACTCCAGAGGCCTCCCAAACCCTCTCCATGATACTTCTTCAAATGGTCCTAATTTTAGCACCTAGCATGAGCCTAACAGCAGCAGTTACTAAACGCCCTGGCACAGAATGGGCATCGGATATAAAAATATCTTTTATTGGCCATTGTTTCCATGTTGTTGTTTTATTTATTTTCCTCCAATGGCCGCGTTTCAAACAATGCAAATAAGCAAGGTATAAAGCGTACAGAAGCATCTGTGAGGGAGAGTGACTGTGACAGACTGCTTTTGGGAATAACATTTGCATTTTACACCCAGCTAAAACCGTCCTGACAGGCCAGTTGCTATGCCAACCGTGCAGGGAATCTGCTGCGTGCCACAGAGCCATAGCGAGAGCGGTTTCGCTAATTGGTTCCTGCAGCATATCATCCCAAAAGTTCCACGCAGGGAGGTACGTATTTACATGTCTTCAGCTCTCAGAGACTGGCACACTAAAAATAGGACCTGGTGGATGGTTAGACACTATCAGAGAGGCAAGAGAATGGAATAAAATGACTGTTTCGAGAGCTTTCCCTTATTTACAGCTCTATTTATACCGGCAAAGCATGTAAAACACACACACACACACGAGTGATGCATTTCGAAGAAGCACGAAACATGAACAAATCATTACTAACTTGGCAGCAGGATGAGGAGTGAAATGTTTAACTCAAAGACTGGGTCTTGATTGGGCAGGATATCAGACATTTCTGTGCATGACTCAGTTATTCTCAAAACCCATGTCAGTTTTAGCTCACGATTCAACTCCACTTGGCAACCACCTGAATAGCAGCATATTACACTGGTCATCTCAGAGTTCACCCATTTCAAACGTCACAAAGACTTCAGTCACATAAAAAATCTCAAAGATGAATGTTCCATGACGATTATCTGGCGTTATTTAATGAAATACACTTTCCATTCAGGTTTTTTATTAAAACAAATACAACTGTAAAACGAGTCCATTATTATTTTATGGTGTTAATAGCATTGCTATAGCAACAGTATTGTAACAAGCTTGGGAATTATTTTCATTGGCAGAATGATGTTTGATACAATCAATGAAACTTGTTCAATTCGGTCTTTCTTCATAATTTACGCAGATAAATAACTGGCCTTAACTTCAGCCAATTATGTTCTGCAAGCTATCGATCACTGCCTGATTGAACTGTGGTAGGTCAGCTGGCTGATGTATTCTATTGGTAGTAAGATAGCTAATGCTTCATGTTGTCACCAATGGTATTTAAATAATACTCAAACCATTAGTTATCCAGACAAATATGTAACAAGCTAACTAGTTTGCAAAGATTGGACAAATTCCTGGTGCTTGTTAATCTAGCCATTTAACTAACAGCAGCGTTGCAGAAAATATGCTGCTGGAATTATAAATCTGATATTAAGTAAGAACATAAAAATTCACAAGATATCAAAAGTGTCATGTGTATTACAGCTCGGTGCAGTGGCCATTGTTCATTATATGAGACAAGTGGTAACAGATAATGTTCCTCCCTACAGTCCATCCATACTTATCTCAGTTAAGCACATAGGTGACACCAGGAATATATAGGGCTCTGTCAACACTGAAGGCCTGACTCATGACTGGTAAGCAATCTGAAAGCTTTTCAATGCCACTGTGGAATTTTGGATGAGAAGCAACGCTACACCTTTTCCTATTTTAATTTGGACTGATAACACATTTACATTCCCTCATGATGATGAAAGGATTTGTAAAAAAAAAAAAAATAGTCAATTCGGAGCAGAGAATAAAAGATTTTTGGTATTTAGCACAGTATACTTCAAAATATCAAGCCATGCGACTGCTCTTTTAGTTAAAGCCCCTCATGTTTATTAAATAATCCCCCATTGTATTTATTTTAACTGGTGCTGTGCCCAGAGGCGATGTAGAAGAAACTTTGCTTCCTGAAGACTTTAAAAGCAGAGGGGAAATAATCCCCAGACTACTGTTCTTCCCATGGTCCACAATACTTTCTCTCTCTTCTTGGATTCTTTGTGCTCTGTGTTCTAGGCACACTATCGGAAAAATGAGAGAGATGGATTTTTTTTTTTAATCCCATGATTATTACTTCACAAATTCTACAGAAGAGAGACAACCAATTAAGTATCGCAGAATCTATACTTGACTTGGCCCAACTGTCCAAATTAGTCAGTAGGGACCAGAGTTCTATAAATAGGCCCGTTTCATCCTGTCTGAATGGAGGATTTCTCACACAGTGAAAAAAACACTGTTTTGTGTAGAAATTGCAGGCTTGTTAGTGATGTTTTCCTATGATTCTCAGCTTTACTCAGAAACCTGGCTGTTTGAAATTTTTTTTTTTTGTGTGGGGGGTAGGGTGGGGGGAGTGGTGAAGTTACAGAGTGAATCACAGAAGTAGGCTACACCGACTCCATAATTTGATGGGCCGGTAGTGGAAATTAGTGTCAGTAAATTAGTGTAAGTACCATAAATTAGTGTAAGTACTGTACCAATGAACTTGCTTCCCTCCTGCCGTGGCACTCAGCAGAGCGCACATGCAGAGCACTGTGATGGAGCAGCACTGCGGTGCGCTACGGGGGGGGGGGGCGCTGAATACCCCCCCCCCCCCCCCCAGCAGTGCTCCTCTGCACGGTCACGCCGTTTG
The DNA here is from genome assembly GCF_013368585.1 of Megalops cyprinoides. Classification (NCBI taxonomy): domain Eukaryota; kingdom Metazoa; phylum Chordata; class Actinopteri; order Elopiformes; family Megalopidae; genus Megalops; species Megalops cyprinoides. The sequence goes on along the minus strand of NC_050589.1, from coordinate 3,752,015 downwards.
AATGCTGTCGTCAGCATGGGGGCAGCCCCTAATTTAAGGCCAGCCCTGAATTCATTGCATGGCACACCCCCTTGTCCCCCTGCCCCCCACCACGACCCTCCTTGACTGTGGAGTGCAGTCTGGGCTCCGGCATGGGCGGCCTGATCCCCCCACGCCCATGCCCCCCCCCCCCCCCCCCACCCCCCCACCCCATGGGGGAAATCATCACGGCCTCTGCACAAAGGACCCACGGTCCCCCGGGGCTGCGTGACTGAGACGCCGCTGACGAGATGCGGCCTGACTGCCAGTGTGTAACCTGGCAGAGGAGTCAT